>NW_011892380.1:4596-5429 GCF_000151845.1 Pteropus vampyrus
TGATCTCAAAGGCAAGGGAAGTAAAAGCAAAAATAAATGAATGGGACTACATCAAACTAAAAAGCTTCTGCACAGCAAAAGAAACCATCAACAAGATAAAGAGACAATCATCTGAATGGGAAAATATATTTGTGAGCAATGTCTCCAATGAGGGCCTAATATCCAAAATATATAAAGAACTCATAAAACACAATAACGAAAAACAAACGATCCAATCAAAAAATGGGCAGAGGATCTGAACAGACACTTCTCCCTAGAGGACATACAAATGGCCAACAAATATATGGAAAGATGCTCAACATCACTAGCTATTAGGGAAATGCAAATGAAAACCACAATGAGATACCATCTCACACCTGTTAGAAAAGCTATAATCAACAGGACAAGTGATAACAAGTGTTGGAGAGAATGCAGAGAAAAAGGAATCCTTATACACTGCTGGTGGGAATGCAAATTGGTATAGCCATATGGAAAACAGTATGGAGGTTTCTCAAAAAACTAAGAATTGATCTACCATATGATCCAGTAATCCCTCTACTGGATATTTACCCCAAAGACTTGAAAACTCATATCTGAAAAGATATTTGCACACTGATGTTCATAGCAGCATTATTCACGGTGGCCAGGACATGGAAGCAACCGAAGTGCCCTACAATAGATGATTGGCTAAAGAAGCTGTGGTACATATATGCAATGGAATATTACTGAGCCATAAAAGATGAAATACTGCCATTTACAACAACATGGATGGACCTCGAGATAATCATGCTAAGCAAAATAAGCCAGACAGAAAAAGTTGAAAACTACATGATATAAACCTAAAAGCAACAAAT
>NW_011892381.1:0-472 GCF_000151845.1 Pteropus vampyrus
TGGCGAAGGCCGCCAGGTAGAACGCGGGGACGAAGACGCGGGCGTGGGGCATCTCCCAGGACGCGCACGGCTCCAGCTCCTCCTCCAGGGCGCCGGACCCCGAGTAGTCCCAGGACGCCGTCCCCGGGCTGGGGCTCCAGGGTTCAGTGTGGGGCATGGCCCGCGGGAGCCTGTGCGCACCCACGGCCGCAGCGCTGGGCGCAGGTGGCGTGGCGGCAGCTCAGCTCGGCCAGTGCCCAGCACCACCCTTCCTGCCCCGGTCCCGGGCGAGGGGTGGGCGGGAAGGTGGTGGAGGAGGAGGAGGAGGGGAGGAGGGCGTGGGTGGGAGGGGCTGCTTCTGGGATGGAGCTGGTGGCCTACGATGTGGGACTGGCCGGAGGGGGAGGGCAGGGACAGGGCGGAGGGGCTTCACAGCTGGGTCTTTGGAGGAAAAGTCCCTGGCTCCCAGTGGGAGCAGCCTGAGGTCAGGGTG
>NW_011892381.1:1257-2117 GCF_000151845.1 Pteropus vampyrus
AGGGGGAGGGCAGGGACAGGGCGGAGGGGCTTCACAGCTGGGTCTTTGGAGGAAAAGTCCCTGGCTCCCAGTGGGAGCAGCCTGAGGTCAGGGTGGAGGAGGAGGGGAGGAGGGCGTGGGTGGGAGGGGCAGCTTCTGGGATGGAGCTGGTGGCCTACGATGTGGGACTGGCCGGAGGGGGAGGGCAGGGACAGGGCGGAGGGGCTTCACAGCTGGGTCCTTGGAGGAAAAGTCCCTGGCTCCCAGTGGGAGCAGCCTGAGGTCAGGGTGCAAGCGGGGGGGGGGGGGGGGGGGCGCGAGTGCCTGGGAAGCTCTCCCCCCATCCCCCACCCCGCGGCCCTCTCTTCTCTGGTTTCCAGGTGAGGAAGCAGACACCCTGAGCGGCTCGAAGGGAGATGCGGCCTGAGCCGGAGCCGGAGCCTGAGCCCGAGCCCGAGCCTGAGCCTGAGCCTGAGCCCGAGCCGGCCTCCTGCGCTGCAGGAAGGAGCTCTGCAGGCGGCACCGCCCTGGGGGGCTGGGGAGTCTGCCCCTGCGGACCTGCCGCCTAGCCAGGGACTGGCCACCAGAGCTGTCCGTGGTTGTTGGTCTCCCGAGATGCTGGGCTCAATATCTGAAACAAAGTGGCTTTCCTGGCCGCCCCCCCCCCCCCCCCCCCGCCCCCCTGCAGCCAGCGCCTCCTGCCACCCGACGAATGGCCGACTATGCAGCACTGACCTGCAGCCACGTGGGAGTGTTGTAAGTTTCGGAGGGAGGGGGTGCGGTGAGTTATCCAGACGGAAGGAGCAGAGCCTGGGGTTCAAATCCCACCTTCTTCCATCCGGCAAAACCTACCTGTGAAGCCGGAGTAGCTTCCCAAATTA
>NW_011892381.1:3435-4221 GCF_000151845.1 Pteropus vampyrus
ACCAGATACCGCTCTGGGCCTGGCGCCCCAGGTGCCGGGCCGGGGTTCCGTGACCCAGGCCCACCCCACGGCGCTGGGACGTGGAAAGTGTCCTCCGTCTTTCTCAGAGTCTCTCTGTCCGTCGCGATGATTGGCACGAGCCCGAGGCAGATGAGGCGATCAATAAATGTCCAGTACCTTGAAACTCGAGGTTTATTTTATTTCTGCCCATTTGCGGGCTATAGATTTCAGCTCTCACAGCTTCCCTCCAATTTGAATTTTTCCGTACGAATCACTTTGACCCTTTAGGAAGAGTGTTGAAAATTATATTTGCCTTTTTCATCCAGGCCTGGTGCATTTACCTCCGACCAGAGAGGGACCGTCTCAAAAGCAGAGGATGCCATTGTTCTTGGGTTTCTTCTTCCACATTCCATTTCAGGGATTCTCCAGACAGGTGCGTTTCTACGGCCCCGTGTCAGAGTCACACCTGGACTCAGGAGGTAAATTGCTTCCCAGTCTGCTTTTCTCAGAGAATGCCACACAACTGCCCATCTTCCTGGGTCGCTCAATTTTCCAGTCTCTTGATTTTGGACATTTAGATTGTTTCCAGTATTTTCCATTGTTCCAGAAACTTGTAAAAAAAATAACCGCTCTTATGACTATTTTTTTTTCCTTCTTTGGCGCCGTTTTCATTGTATAAATGCCCTAAGGGCAAAGGCTATAAGAATGTTCAGGGCTCAGAAATGCTTGTGATTAGTGATTCTGTAGCACTGTCTAAGGGGATCAGGCTCAATACAATCTTGTTAG
>NW_011892382.1:0-1624 GCF_000151845.1 Pteropus vampyrus
ATTCCAAAGTTTATAAAGCTTCCGGGTGATTTGGCTGCAAGGACAGGACTAAGAACACTGAACTAGCCCTTCAGTAAGGCCCATCACAAGAAACTGCTCAGTGGGTGCGGGGAAAAGGCTAGGGCTTCAGAGCCAAGAGGACCTGGGTTCTAATCCCGGGTCTACTCTTTCCTATGCACAAGCATTCTTATCTGGTAGATGAGGAAAGGAAGGCACACAGCTAGGAAGTGGCATTGTGAGAGTTCGAATCCAGCTCTGCCCTCAGGTCCTCAGGTCCCAGACAGGGGGAGGAGGAGGCCTGGTTCAGGCAGCACTTAGAACCTGTGGCTCCCCTAGCACCCTGGACCATGAGCCTGGGTGGGGCAGGGGCAGGTGGTGGAGCAGCATGAGATCACTCACACCTCAGCTGCCTTCTTGCTACCTTCTTGCCTAGCGCATGCCCAGGCACCTCCACCACCCACTGTGCCCCAAACCCTGGGCAGAAGGCAGGCCAGTGTGGACACGCCAGACAGCTTGTGTGTGACTGGTGTTGGCATCAGCTACAAGAACGCACTGGCCTGGAGGCTGATGCCAGCTTCAGACCTTGTTTTAAACATCTGCCCCATCACTCATGTGTCACGTGGTCTTGGCAGGTCACCGCACCTCTTTGAAACACTACAAAATGCATGTGAACGTATAGCTTTCACCTGGAATGCCCTCCCCATGTCTCTCCCTCACAGGTCTCGGTCCAAATGTCACTTCTACAGGTAGGCCTCCCCTGGCTGCCCTCTCTGTTTACTTATCCCCTACCGCTGTACCTACTGTATTTCTTTCAGTCTATTTGTCAGAATTTATAATTCCGTCTCTTGTTGCTTGGATATACAGCTATTGTTTCTCTCCCCAGTTAGATGATAAAGCCCAAATATGGAGGGACCATGTCTTTTTTGCTTCTTCATGTCTCTTCCTTGAGATGTAATTTATACGCCATGAAATCCACCCATTTTAAGTGTATAAATGGTTTTTAGTAACTTCACAGTTGCGTTGCCGTCACCACGATCTAGTTTTAGAAATGTCATCAACCCCAAAAGATCCCTCAGTTAATCTCTGCTTTCGCCCTCATCCCCAGGCAATCACTGATCTTCTTTCTGTCTCTCGAGTTTTGCCTTTCCTGGAAATGTCACATAAACAGAATCATATGATATGTGATATTCTGTGTCTGGCTTCTTCCACGCAGCTTAAAGTCTTGGAGCTTTATCCATGTTGCATGTATCAGCAGTTTGTTCCTTCTTACTGCTGCTTAGTATTCGATGGAGTAGATGTCCTATGTTTTATTTATTCATCCGCCTTTTCAAAGTTTTGATTGCTTCCAGTTTTTGTTTTCACTACTAGGGTAGATACTTAGATATCTATGAGTGGAATTGCTGGGTTGTATGGTAAGTATATGTTTGATTTTTTTAAGAAACTGACAAACTGTTTTCCAAAGTGGAAAACATCATTTTACATTTCCACCAGCAGTGTATGAGGCGGCACAATGTCTTTTATTTACCAACATGTCACCAGGATTTAGCCTGAATTCCTGGCACATAGTAAGTACTCAATAGAGTGAATGAGTAAACGAAGGTTGGCTAAGAATCAGCATGTGGCT
>NW_011892382.1:4083-6205 GCF_000151845.1 Pteropus vampyrus
ATGTCATTGAGTTTGCAATTGTGTTTGTATTTCATCTGGAGCTTGGTTTTGTGGTTGTATGGGAGCCCAAGGAGTCTGTCCCTCTCTTTATATTTTAAGGAAGAATGTGATAAAAACAATTTAAATCAACACCGTCTGGCTGGGATGGTCGTCTTCCTTTTGGAAAGCCTGTTTCTATGTTGCTCAAGTTTAAGGAACATCACTAGGGGCACAGGGACCTGATGAAGGGCTTGGAGAAGGGGTGAGCCAGTGGGAGCACAGTTTCAGGAAGACGAGTTGGGCGGTATGTTCTGGGGGACCAGCAGCAGGTAGAACAGGACTGGCACGAGGCTTGAATTCTGCAGGGTAGGGGCGAAGGTCTTCTTCTGAGCCCCCATAGTGCCAACGGTGGGACCTAGGATGCCACAGGAGGTTGTAGAAGACTGACCGCCACCCTGCAATTTCCTGTTAGTGGAGAGTCCCAGATCTCCAGGCTGAAGGCGGAAGACGAATCTGTCCTGGTCCCAGTGGGTTCAGGCCTCACTGCATTTTTGCTGAGTAACAGGGGTCAGGGGGTCAGGAGGGAGAAGATGCCTCTCATTTCTTCATCCCTCATACCCAACCCACCAGCAAATCATCATTTTGTTCTGCCTCCAAAGCATATACAGCCCAGCCCCTCCACTCCCAGCCTCCGCCATCCTTCACCTGGACTGTATAAGTGGTGTCCTCACCAGTCTCCCAGTATTTAGAGTGTAAATACAAAACTTTAGTGGCTTCTTGCCAAGCTCAGGGTTAGATCCGGACTCTTCACGGTAGCCTTCGAAGGCCTGAGTGACCTATCTCCACCCAACTCTGCTGCCCCCTCTCCTCCTCTCCCCGCTTTGCTCATTTAGCTGCAGCCACATTCTGGATACTTGGAATGCTTGTCCTCCAGGGCTGAGCAGGGTGGCTTCTTCTTATCCGTTAAGTTTCATCACAGATGTCACCCCATCCCCCCGCCCCATTCCCCTGGATAAAGCAGCAACTGCCACCTCTGCCCCTCCCCCCCTTACTCCTCTTCAAGTCTTCATAGCACTTACCACTTCTTGAACTTGTCTTGTCAATGTATTTATTACTCTTTTAATATCTAAATCTGTAGTAGGTCTCAAGCCCCCACGAGAGTAGAGCCATCTCTGTCGTATTCACCGCTGAATCTCCAGCACCTAGTAGAGGCCTGGCACATAGTAGGTGCTCAGTAAAAGTTTATCGAGTGAACCGTGAGATAACATTTGCACCCACTAGAATGGCTATAATTAAAAAAGTGAAGATGTGGAGAAACGAGAACTTTTATACATTGCTGGTGGGAGTATAAAATGGTGCAGGCACTCTGTGTTTGTCAGTTCCTCAAATGAGTAAACATAGAGTTACCTAATGACCCAGCAATTCCACCCCTAGATCTGTATGCAAGAGAAATGAAAACATATGCCCATGCAAAAACTTGTTCATGAATGTTCATAACAGCACTATTCATAATTGCCAAAAAGTGGAAACAACCCAAATGTCTACCAGCTGACAAACATATAAATAAAATGTGGTCTATCATTACAGTGCGATTATTCAGCAACAAAAATGAATGAAGTAATGATATATACCACAACATGGACAAACCTCGAAAACATATACTAAGTAAAAGAAGCCAGACACAAAAAGCCACATACTATATAATTTTATTTATATAAAATGTTCAGAAGAGACAAATACATAGAAACAGAAAGTGGATTAGTGGTTTCCAGGACCTGGAGGGAGGGAGAGGGGGGAGTAACTTCTAATGAAGAAATGTTCTAGAATTCGATAGTGCTGACGATTGCACAACTTTGTGACTATACTGAAAACTACTGAATTTTTGTGTTGTTTAAAAAGGCAAATTTTATGATATGTGAATTACACCTCAATTAGAAAAACTCGTACACAAATGTTCATAGCAGCATCATTCATAGTAGCAAAAAAAAAAAAAGTAGAAAAATAACAAATGTCCATCAGCTGATTAATGAATAGACAAAGTGTGGTTTATTTATACAAGGGGATATTTTTCAGGAATAAAAAGGACGTAAGTACTGATACATGCTACAACATGGATGAATCCCGAACACTTAACTAAGTGAAA
>NW_011892382.1:9615-11775 GCF_000151845.1 Pteropus vampyrus
TAGGCCAGCGACGATGGTACCTGGAGTAGGGTGTTGGAGAGATGCTAAGGAGTCGAAATGGACAGCCCCTGGTGATGGACTGGATATTGAGGTGAGGGAGAGGGAGGCTTTCAGGGTGACTCCCAGGTTTGTGGCTCATGCAATAGGGTACAACTGAGGTGAGGAAGCTCGTTAGAGGATCGGGTTGGGGGAGATCGTGGGTGCATCTCGGATGGGTTGAGTTTGAGGTATGTTTCAGAGACCCAAGTGGAGATGTGGCACAAGCAGCTGGATGTACTGACCTGGGGTTCAGAAGAGAAGCTAGGCTGGAACAAGGTCCCTAACCACAGCATTACTGACATTTGAGGCTGGGTCACTCTGTCGTGTGGGGGCTGCCCTGTGGCTCATAGGATGTTTAGCAGCATTCCTGGCTTCTACCCACTAGATGTCAGTAGCATCCCTCTCTAGTTACGACGACCACAAATGTCTCCAGACATTGCTGAATGTCCCTCGGAGGGCCAAACTGTCCCCAGTGGCCATACCCTGGGCTAGAGGCATACATTTGGGAGTCATTGGTATCTACCTGAGCGTGGGTGAGATTAGCGAGGAAGAGAGAATGGAATGCCGAGAGAAGAGGATCTGGGACCAAGTACTGAGGAGCACCGGCATTTCATGGCCAGATAAATGACAGCAAACCATCAAAAGAGGCGGAGAAGGAGAGGCCCAAAAGAGGGGGGAGAACCATGAGCAAGAAACACGACCAAAAGAGTGTTTTCAGAAGGAGGGGTGGCCGACAGTGTCAAGTGCTGCTGAGAGAGAAATAAAGTGTCCTAGGCCTGAACGCTGTCCACCGGGTTTGGTAACATAGAGTGAGCGGTCACCTTAGGATGCTCGGGTGGCGCAGTGGGCCAAAAGCCAAAAGGGCCTGGGCTGAAGGGGGAGGAAACAAGCCACTGAGTGTAGACTGAACTTTTGCTGTGAGGAGATATAGGAGGGTAGGTAGAGTTGAAAGGGGCAGGTCATTTGCTCATATTGTTAAGATGAGAAAGACCTGTATTAAATTCCACGAGCATATTAAATATCTTGGGGAAAGGTCTGGTTAAGAGGCAGAGGTGGAATGTGCTGGAGAGAGAGGGGTAATTAGTTGAAGACAGGAAGGGGTAGGACTCAGAGGACTGGGGCAGACGGGTCTGTGCTGGGTAAGCAAAGAGAGGTTGAAGGCTGCTGGGGTTGGGGAGCTTTGCACAATTCGTGGGCACTTTGAAGGTCCCCAGCTGAGAGTGGGGGAGGCCACACGGGCTGCGTTTGTGGAAGGGGCGTTGAGGATGTGGGGCGAGTGGAGAACTTTGATACCAGGTTGTGGGAAGGGGGAGAGAAAGTTGAAGGACACAATGCTTTAACGAGCCAAGTGCAGTTCTGCATTAAGGAAGAGCTGGTTAGTGAGCTGCTCTCCTTATCACTAATTGTATTGGGTTCAAAACCGGCTCCACCCCTAAGTGGCTTACCATCTCAGTGTCTTAGTTCACAATCTGTAAAATATGGATAATAACAGAACTTAGCTCATAAAGTTGCTGTGAAGATTCGATTCGATAAAGTGTGTTAAATGCTTACAGCTTGTGGTCAGAGCACAGCCGAGGGTAGCTCCGTTGGCATCCCTGGGCCTGGAGAGCCATTTGGGTTTTATAACAGATACACCAGCAGGGAGCAGCATGTCTATGCAGGAAAGGACTAGGTGCAAGCCTTGTGGTTGTGGTACCCAAGGGAACAATGAAGTGGGTTGGAGGGGGGCCCAGGCCAGCGCTGAGCCCCAGATGGGTGGGGAATAGGGTCAGGAACAGGCGGGGTGCCCCAGCTCAGGTAGGGTGGGGAGCAAGCGGGTGAAAACTCATGAAGTGTCTCTGGGAATAGTCAGGACAGCTTCATGGGCAGAGGGAAGAATAGCCTGGATGAGTCAAGAGGGAAATAGATTAATACTAGCTATTTCCCTGGGCCCAAAGCAGACCTGTGCTGGGTGACCAGGGAGTTCTGAGGAGAAAGATGAAGAGCTCAGCTTGAGAGTGAGCCTTCTTAGGTAAGTCTGGGGAAGGGAGAGGGAATTGTCCTGGAAATGAATGGGCAGAGTTCAGTCTGGAGTCTGGGGTTGGGGGTTGGGGAGTGAAATGGGCTGGTAGGGTATTGCAG
>NW_011892383.1:0-775 GCF_000151845.1 Pteropus vampyrus
CCTGGCCTACCCCCACCAGGCACGAAGTATCTGTGTGACGCCCCTGTGGGCCAGCCGCCCGCTTCAGGCACTGGGGACGCTGCAATGAACAGAACAGGCACCGGCCCTGCCCTCCGGGACGACGGGCAGTATAAGTGACAGATGCGGTAAGTCAGGAGGGACGATGACTTTAGGGACAGTCGAGGGAGGGTACGGAGTGCTGGCGGGGACACGTTGGAACTCACAGGGGTGGTCAGGATGGTAGTCAGGGAAGACGCATACCCCTGACCGTCAGGCACGAGCTTGCAGGCAGAGGGACAGGTGAGCAGGGGTGACTCACAGGGGACGGGGTCGAGCTGAGAGCCACCCTGTGAGGGACATTGCCAAGAGCAGCCTGCAGGGTCCAGCAGAGACGGGAGGGGGAGGCACGGGACCAGGTGCGGGTGGCCACCCCCGGCCCCCGCCCGAGTGTGGCTGGGAGGGACCAGCCAAGAGGGAATGGAGAGTGGCAGCTCGTGACGCGTGGAGCTGTGTCCCCAGCGAGAGACCCACAGGGGAAGACAGACTCCGGGAGAGGGCGAGTGGCACAGAGGCAGAGGAGGTCACCGAGGTGACGGCAGGTCCCTGGGCGCCTGGCACGGGGTGGGAGCCTGCGCTGGCTGTGCTGGGGGCCAGGCCCTGGTGACCTCTGAGCACATGACGGGAGGCCCTGGCAGTGATCGGCAGGCTTAGCCAGCAACTTCCTTCCCTGTCTGGAGGCGGCTTCTGCCGTCTGTCATGTGAGGCTGGCCCCGGC
>NW_011892383.1:4605-5673 GCF_000151845.1 Pteropus vampyrus
GCTTCGGCGGGGGTGGGGGGCCGGGTCATGCTATGGAGCAGCGGGGTCGGGCTCTGGCCGCGGGGTGCGGGCAGGGTGGTGCCCGCGGGTGGCCGCCTCCTGCCCTCCCACTGCCCCACCCCCAAAGGACCACGGATTGTGTTTTGTCACTTAAACGCCGCTCAGGGAGGCACCTCTCCCTCAGGAGTCTGATCAGAAAAGCAGGGTGTTCGTCTCCCAGGCTGCCCGTCGGAAACCCACGGACAGGCGGCTTGAATGACAGACGCGCCCTGTCCTGGGTCCCGGAGGCTGGAGCCCCAGACCCGGCCGTGGGCGGGCGGCTCCCCCCGAGGCCTCCCTCCCTGCTGCGTGGACGGCGTCTCCTCCCCGTGTCCCCACGTGGCTGTCCCCCTGCGCGTGTCTGTGTCCCGTCTCCTCTTGTGAGGACACAGTCACAGTGGACTAGGGCCCACCCCCCCGTGACCCCGTTTTACCTTAATCACTTCTTTAAAGACCCCGTCTTCACACACAGTCACATTTGGGGGTCCTAGGGGGTCAGGACCTCAACATAGGAATTTGGGGGACACAACCCAGCCATTGTGGGCGGCATCCCTCTGCCCTCCTCCATCCCACCCGCAGACCCCCAGCTTCTTAGGCCGGCTCACCTCCTCATCCCTGAGAGTGACCCGGGGTCTCCGAGTCAGCTGTTTGGGACTCAGACACCTGCCGACACCTCCCTTTCTCTGCGGTGTCTCCCCAGATGCTGCACGGTCCCAGCCCCTCTCCCCAGGCTGCCCCGGTCCGACGTGCTCCTGCCTGCACCCCGGAGCCCCCGACTCCTCCGCTCACTGCAGCCTGAGGGGCCTTGTGAAGGTTCTGGGTCCCCTCCCCGTCCTCCGGACATCCCACTGATCCCCGGTGCGGTGCCCCAGGAAACAGAGCCAAGCTCTCTCGGGTCCTCCCCACGGGCCACCCTGCTGACCCCCGTCTGCTGACCCTAGTGGGGGACCCTTGGGTGGGTCTCAGTATTCGGCCGGTCCACTGCAGGTGCCAGGGTGTCTGGTAGGGCTGTGGACGTCTTTTATTTTT
>NW_011892383.1:6448-6838 GCF_000151845.1 Pteropus vampyrus
AGACACCTGCCGACACCTCCCTTTCTCTGCGGTGTCTCCCCAGATGCTGCACGGTCCCAGCCCCTCTCCCCGGGCCGCCCCAGTCCGACGTGCTCCTGCCCGCACCCCGGAGCCCCCGACTCCTCCGCTCACTGCAGCCTGCGGGGCCTTGTGAAGGTTCTGGGTCCCCTCCCCGTCCTCCGGACATCCCACTGATCCCCGGTGCCCCAGGAAACAGAGCCAAGCTCTCTCTGGTCCTCCCCACGGGCCACCCTGCCGACCCCAGTGGGGGGACCCTTGGGTGG
This sequence comes from Pteropus vampyrus, assembly GCF_000151845.1. Lineage (NCBI taxonomy): Eukaryota > Metazoa > Chordata > Mammalia > Chiroptera > Pteropodidae > Pteropus > Pteropus vampyrus. The sequence continues at coordinate 6,733 of NW_011892383.1, forward strand.
GTCCCAGTGTTCGGCCGGTCCACTGCAGGTGCCAGGGTGTCTGGTAGGGCTGTGGGCGTCTTTCATTTTTTTAATTTTATTTATTATTTATTATTATTTAAGCCTA
>NW_011892384.1:0-853 GCF_000151845.1 Pteropus vampyrus
CCTCGTCAGCGTAACTGCTCCCCGGGTTCCCCCACGCGTCCTGGGAGGAGGGGGTCACCTCATGGGCGTAGCGTAGCTGGTTGTACACTCACCACACGACGTTTGTGTGGCTTCCGGCCCGGGGCTGTTTCGGGTGAAGCGACTGAATTTCATGTGCACGTGTTTTCCTGTCTCCTGGGTAAACACCTCGAAGCGGAATTTCTGGCTCGTGCAGAAAAAGTGCGTTTGACTTGATGAGCTGCCAAAATGTCATCCGAAGTGGCTGTGGTCTTTAGGCCCCCTTTTTAAATTTAAAATGACAGGCTGGGGCTTTGACCCCCGTCGCTGGACGATGCCCAGGGTCCTGTCCCAGGACACCAGCCTGTCCTGTCCCCGCCCTCTCTCCTGCCCCATTGTGGACACTCAGGGTAACACCATCTGGCCTGACTGCATTGCTGGTCCCACACTTAGTCTCTTTGGTGCCCTCTGTAAATGACAGGTCTGCTGAGGAAGTAAGTGGCAGGTTGATCAGGAAGTGGCGGGGGTGGTGGGGAGCGGGGGACAGTAGAAGCGTCCTTCAGAGGCCACTCACGTGTGGCCCTGGGCACTGGGCAGAAACCGCAGAAGCAACTCAAAGCCTGGCCCTGTGAGCATCTCTCGCCCCTTGGGCAGATTCCGGGGCAGGAATTTCCTTTTGAGAGTCACCTGTTGGAGGAGGAACCAGATCCCGAATGTGCATGACCGGGAGACTTGGTCCGAGGACGGAGGCCTCCACCGCAGACGGGCCGTGTCTGTGCGGCAGGAACCCCTCTTCTGCCGTGGGACCCCGCGTGGACCGGCCACGGCCGGCAGCTCCCTCAGCCCTCCCTGCCCT
>NW_011892384.1:903-2940 GCF_000151845.1 Pteropus vampyrus
GTCCCGGGCTTGGCGTGTTTTCAGGACTGTGGACAGAGACCCTGTCATGGCCACTTCTTTCTCTCCGTCTCCATTCCCCACCGTCCGCCTTCTCCCCCTCCCTCCCTCCTTCTCTCTGAAAAGTGAACACGAGATGTAGAGTCAGGCGGATCTGGGAATCAGCACCCCCCCCCACCCCATCGAGTGATCATGGGAAAGCCACCTGGCTTCCCTGGGCACATTACTGAGCGCGTGTGATGGAAAGGACACGTCTGACTCAGGGTTCACGTGGAGGTGACACGAAATGCCGCAGGGAGAGGAGCTGAGACGTGAAGCTCGCCTTGCCATGCAGCGAGCACTCCGGGCTCGGTCGTGGAGGAACCGAGAGCTTCCACGGTGCGGCCCCCCGAATGACGCGCGCCCCCACCATGCCCCGCGTTCAGATGGAAAATCGACCTCAACCTGGACGTCAGTTCCGATCCGTGGCAGTGGCCGCCCGGAGGTCTGAGTTTAGGTCTAGAGCTCAGCCGGGGTCTGTGCGAGAGGAGGTCACGGTGGGTGAGCGGGGCCCGCAGCGGGGAGGGGAGGAAGGGGCACCGGACGCCCGGCCCAGGCCCATCCCGCTTCCGCAAATGACCCCGTCCACCGGGCATCCGGTCGCTGCTCCCACACGGAACGTGCTCCTGGGCGTCCCCACCCCCGCACCTTCGAGTCCCAGCGTCAAGAGCCCCTTGTCTCAGAGCTGTGCGCTCACAGCACGACTCCCAGGCGAGCGTGCATCTCCTGGCTCACTGTCCGCTGTCCGTCACCCTTGCGTGACGTTGCCTTGTGCGTGCGCTTCTGACAGAATGTTCCGAAGTGTCTCCCGCGTGCGCTTCCCGCCTGGCGCCCTCGTTCCACGGTGACAGAGAGAGGGGCTTCGCCGGCCGGGGCTTTGCCTGTGTCCCGTGCTGGCCCGCAGCAGACCGCGGGCGAGGCGGCGCCGTCCGCGACCCAGCCCGTGGGGACAGGCCATCGGCTGTGGACGAGGGAGACCGCTTCCGCCCCCCTCACCCCGGGGCCATCCACTGGCCTCAAGGACTCCACGCACGTCTAAAAGGTGTTCGCACGAGCAAACCCAGCGGACCATGGAGCAAAAACACGCACCGTTTGGTCAGGAGCCTTGCTGATCCTAAGCTGCGTGTTCGTGTCCCTTGAATTGTCTTCCGTGGGTGTTGGTCAATAGTTGGGGGAAATTAATTCTGTAACTAAGCGGAGTTGGCCTTGCGAAGGTGCCTCCCGGGGCCACCCCAGAGCAGTCACAGGAGGGTCTTGGGGCTGGACAGCGCTTCGAGCCACTCCGATGGTGTCAGTTTGCGTCCGGCATCGCTGGCCGTGCCCTCCCTCACTTGCCATCATGCTCAGTGACCCCGGCATTGTACTTGAGCTGAGAAATCACCCCTCTGTCTCCGGAAGCGAGCGACTGCAGCTTCCCGTGAGGCATTGTTTCCCCGTCCTTACAACAGACAGAGAGGTCGAGGCGGGTCTCAGATCACGGCCACCAGGGGGATTTGTGTGATGATGCTCGGTCCACGGTGTGGTCGTCTGCACTGGGAGACGAGGCACGGCCTGCTCCTTTGTCATCTGACTCCGCTCCGGGGGACAGTGGTCGGCCTCCACCAGCGTTTGACGTGGGCTCCCCCTAGCGGGATCCGCCCTGAAGTCGCCTGTTCCCCGTGCGGCGCCGCCTTCCCATGAAGCATCACGGCCAGTTGTAGGTCACACAAATGAGAGGCCTGCACGCCGAGCCCTTTCCGTCACGCCTGAGAGCCAGCCGCCCGCGAGCAGCGGCCTGCGTCCCCGAGGCCAGCTCTCTTCTGCTCACGGCTTTTCCTACAAGGAGACGCCCAGGCCCATCCGGCCGGCACCCTGAATGGCTGAGCCAGCCAGATGCCCGCAGCATGTGCTGGGCGCCCATTCCTGTGACAATGCGAGAGCCCCTGGCGTGTGCTGGGGCCATGCGGGTCGCGGGGCGGACCGTGGGAAGGCCACGCGTACCCCTTCCTGTCTCGTTTGTTT
>NW_011892384.1:4670-5894 GCF_000151845.1 Pteropus vampyrus
TGCACACATGCACACACACATACCCCTGAGAATTCTGGAATAATCCAGTCCATGCTGGAAGTCACTGGTGACGCTGCATCAGGCCTCAGGCACTGGGTGTCAGGATGTGGCATCCGGAACGCCTCTGAGGGAAGCACACGCTCCACAGGAAGCTCAGCGACAGGTTAGCGGGTAAAACTCTGCTGTCCCCTCTTAGAGTCTTTGTACTTTGTTCCTGAAGTCAGTCGGAGATGTTTTTGTCCTTCTTTGTCCAAAGCAGGACGTTAACGGTCAAACGAAAGCCAATTGGTCCATGTCCTTGAGCTAATCGCTTAATCCGCTTTCAGCCTCAGTTTCTCTGAAAGAATCTGTTGCTGGGGCCACACCCTGGGGTGCTTGAAACTGCAGATGGCCATCATCCCACAGTTCCAGGGGCCGGAGTCTGAAATCGAGGCGTCTGGAGGGCCGGGCTCCCTCTGAGAGCCGGGGGGGGGGGGCTCCCCCTTTGGAGACGCAGTCATTCCCGGGCGACCCGCCTGTGGACCCATCACTCTGTTCCCTCCCCCACCGTCCCCTGAGGCTTGGCGTCTCTTCCGTGTGCCTTCTTCTCATCTCACAAAGCTTTCGGCCGCAGGGTTAGGGCCCCCTCGGGGGAACCGCTGCCACGCTCACTCGCAGGCCGGGGGCCGCCCCGGGAGAGCACGGCTGGGTCGAAAGCGGAGGCCACTCCGATGGCAGGACGGCTGGGAGCCATGAGCACACCCGCCACCGACCTGCCAGCGTCTCCTGGGAGACGATCCAACCGCACCCTCTCTGTCTGCCCCAGTGGAAGGGGACGGGGGGCAAAGGCGGTGGGGGCAGAGCAGGAGGGACTAGAAGCCCCCTGGGAGGAACGTGGCTGACGAAGGTCCCGGGTAACTACGGGGGTCAGCGCCCGGCGGGGGTCGGAGGCTGCGTTTGGCTGCCAGCTCTTCTCCGCTCGTTCTCGGGGGGCCGGGCGTTTCTGTGAAGAGGCAAATGGGGCATGAAAGCGAGGCTGGGGGCAGGAGGGGGGCAGGAGGGGGGCAGGAGCGGGGCAGGAGGGGGACAGGAGGGCCGCAGAGAAAGCCCCTCAAGGGGACGTTTCAGCAGAGGACGGATGGCCATCAAGGGAGTCACAGCGGAAGGGACCCCACACTGGACTGGAATTTGGAAGAGATCACCCCAAAAGCCACTTTTAACTTGAAAGCAAGAGAATCTGATGCC
>NW_011892385.1:0-2125 GCF_000151845.1 Pteropus vampyrus
TGTCCCACTGAGGAATGACAGATGCATGGGACAGCCCACGTCTCACAAAGCTCCTCAGCCAGATTCCCCTGAGGGGACACTGTATCTGAAGATCCCGTGGCACCGTTTACTGTGTTTCCTTTAGGAGAAGAATAGACTGACTGCAGTGGCCCTGTTGAAACTGGGCACACGCCCTGGGCCCCGTATTGTTTCTGCTGATGTGAAGGAAGAGCCCAGCTAAGGAGCTGGGCCTTCTATCAGCTTGGGAGAGATTCCCAGACAGGACCAGGCCAGGGTCCCTGACCCAGCTTGCTTACAACTAACTTGAAAACCAAGACAAGTTTAACATTGATTTTAAATGTTTTAAATTTAACTGAACATTTTAAATATATAGAAATAATTTTAAATAATTAACCTATTTTCATAAAATAATTTTTGATGAGTTTTTATTGTGAAATAAGAAATATACAATAAAGTACATAAAGGCTACTAGTCTCCTTAACATACACACACAGCCATTTAACCACCACCCTGCTCACGATACACAGAATGTTTCCAGCACCTAAAATGTTTCTCATACACCTCCCTCCCCGAGCTATACCTTCCCCACAAGGTAACCACTTTTCTAATATCGAGTATTAGTTTTGCCTGATTTTGAACTTCATATCAATGGAATTACATTGTACATGTTCTTTTGTATCTGGCTTCTCCCACTCAACATAACTGTGAGATTTATACTGTGTGCCAGTGGTTCTTTTAAATTTCTGACTGGTATTCCATTGTAAATATACTACATATTCTTTCTCCATTTGCCAGCTGATGGAAACAACTGAGTTGCTTCCGGTTTGGAACCATCATGAATAAAGCTGCTATGAACGTTCTTGTAAATGTCTTTTTGTGGACACATGTACGCCCTGCTCTTGATATACACTAACAGTAGGCTGGCATGGTCATGGTGGGGGAGGGGGACAAATATTTAACTTTAGTAGATATTGCCAGTGTCCCCAAAATGGCTGTCCCATTTTACCTTGCCACGAACAGTGCGTAGGAGTTCCCGTAGCACGTGTGAGCACTTCGGTCCTTTGTACCACCGAGTAATATTCCATCGTATGGAGAGATTGCATTGTGTTCATGCATTCATCAGTTGACGTACATTTGAGTTTTTCCACTGTGAGGCTGTTACGAATAATGCTGCTGTGAACATTCACAGGTAAGCCTACATGTAGACATACATTTTCATGTCTCTTGGCATATACCCAGGAGTGGAATCGCTGGGCCATATGAACTCTGTGTGTTACTTTTTGAGGAATTGCCAGACTGTTTCCCAAAGCAGCTGCACCATTTTACAATCTCACTGGCAATAAACAATGGTCCCAATTTCTCTACATCCTCACCATCACTTGGTATTTTTGGTCTTTAAAAATTTTAGTCATTATGGTGGGTATGTAGTAGTATCTCATATATGGTTGTAATTTGCATCTTTCTATGAGCATCTTTTCATAGTCTACACTCTCCACCTCCATTTCCCGGTATCCCCCCAACACATGGATGCAAATACCCATCCACCCCACCAAGAATCACTAGACAAGAATATCTGCCTGCCTTTAATTCCTACAGGCTCTATCACAAAAGTAGGAGTTGGTTTCATGAATTAAAAATCAATTTATGGTTAGTAAATTTAATATTAAATAGGTTTTTTCAAATCCTCCCTTAGGAAATTCAGTTGCCTACCCAGCCAAAGAAATGTTCCAACAACTACTTCTGTCCCCAGGAACAATAATAGGTGTTAGAAATAGGAACGGGGCAAATTACCATGACTATTAGTAATCAGGGAAGTCTTTCCATGGCAGTTAAAGAACAAGTTAAATAGATAAACAGGGGTTTCCTTCTACGCAAGGGGAACATCACCACAGAAACAAAGAGGAACATGATGGCTGCAACCACTGACGTGTGCCGGGAGTGCAGAAACACACCAGCGGGGTTAAAGGCTGTGCTCTGAACACCCTCCTGGCCTGCTGAGATCCAGCACCATCTAATGGGGGAATTGTCTTTCCTTTTTTCAGTGAGCTTTTTACTGAAGTATAACACACCTATAGACATAGCTTGATGAATTTCCATGCTGTGAACATAATTCTAAAAACCTACA
>NW_011892385.1:5270-6604 GCF_000151845.1 Pteropus vampyrus
GAAGAGGGAGAGCTCCTGATTTTATATATACCTGTGAATGATTTGCATTTTTATCTTATGCATGTAACTTTTTCAAATAATAAATTTAGTTGTGTTGAGTGAAAAATATACATAGAGAAGAAACTTAATTTTTACCTAAATCTATATAAGCCAAATACATATCTTGGCTTACAAAGGAGACATCAAAACAAAGGCTTGAGCCAAGGGGTATTATTTGGATAATTTGGGGACTCCGAGAGCAAGTCAACTTTAAGCAAGGGCTAGAAGGATATGACACAATTAGACCATCCCACCCACCCCTCTACCTCCCCCCAAAAGCTACAATAAATCTATGAAATGTTTTATACCTTTGGTCGGCCTGTGGAAGAGCTCAGCCACTTTCTCTCCTGGCCTCAGGTATCCTGATGTTATTACTGTATTCATTAAATACATATTTCTCTAGGGACTTGTTAAGATCACATCTTTAAAACCAGACTCAGGTTAAAACCCTGGCGGCTCTCAGCCACTTACTCACCATGTTATCATTGGGCAGATGGCCCTGTTTCCTCATCTGTAAAGTGCAGAGAGAAACACTTCCTCATGGAGTTCACTGTCAAGGTTATATGAGGTCCTGTATGTAAACTTGCTTAGCCCAGTGCCACCATAACGACGATAGCTCCTGAGAGGTGTGCCAGATACCTACATAACCTCACCCCTCCTCTCGGAAACCCTATTTTACAAATAAGAAAATATTCACCATTAAGATTAAGATTACTCATATCAGTGGGTTGGGGGTCTATGAACCTCTGGCACGAGAATATGAGGAAATTTTTATGTAGGATCTATGCCAAAATTTTAACATTTGGGCTTACCGGATACAATGAGTTCACCTCCAAGATTTAAGATAGGCTAAAACATGAATTATAAGCAGACTCAAGTCCAGTTTTAATGGGAGAAAGAGACTGAACAAATACATTTCCAATATCATCTGTAGTTCAAAGAATACTTAAAACTATACCTGAAAGTAAATGACTTAAAAGTGACAAATGGGTGTGAGCTCCTGAAGCCAACCCTTGAGTTCATTTCTATGCTGATAAGACAATATTTCTGAACCTAATTTTCCTTCCTCCAATCTCTTCTCCATTCCTCTCTCTTCTCCCACAATCTCACCATCCTTTTGCTCTGCCTCTCTAGTGTGGATCAGCATCAAAGGAAGCACGAATCACTTTCTCTAAGGGCACAGATGAGACCCTCTTATCCCACTCTATGACATTCAAAAAAACAAATCAATCAAGAAAATATTTTTAAATTAGCATGCTTCTTTCAAGCTTTTGCCCAAGGATCAATAATTCAAG
>NW_011892385.1:10919-13076 GCF_000151845.1 Pteropus vampyrus
AGCACAGATCTGGGACACGTCTAGAAAAGGAAATGAAATGACACTAACATTCCCCAGAGAGGGGAGGTCAGCAGAGCGACACTCAAGCATTCCAACATCCTACATGGGGTGCAGGTGGGTACAGGCCCTCAGGCTGTGGACACCGCAGCCAGGGTACAAAGGCCAGTGCTCCCCAGTGTGGGAACCAACCCCTGGAGCCTAGAATAGACCCCGCCTGGCTGCTCTGATTCACAGCCTTGTGCTGAATCTGGGAGATAAAAAAATCCCAGGTTCTGCCCTCATAGAGCGTAAGGCCTAGCAGATAGCAATCAAATGGTCAAAGCAATGTGGAGTTGCTTCAAAGGCAGGAGTAAAATGGGGGTGTGAGCCTCCACGAGCGGGGAGGGTGTCAGGCTGTGAAGCAGGTGCAGGCATTTCGTAGGTGAGAGGAGAGGCAGGACAGGCCAAGAGGGGAGGCCAGGTGCCAGGAACTGAAAGTAGAGACACCCCGTAGCAGGAGGAAGTGTGGGGAGCAACAAATATTGTCTTTTAGACTATTTAGATAATCATCTGGCAATTATCTAAAAATGATTAAAGATTATGCCACGGAATGCCTTCTCTGTATTCAAGACATTTTCTCATTCTGAATTTCTTACACAAAATGCTCAACGAGTTATTGCTGTCATTGCTGCAGTAGTAATAACAGCGTTACTCTTAGTACTAACATCTTACATCAGCTACCAGCATGACAAGCCTACCCTTCACATGCTTGATCTCATGTGATTCAGACAACAATCCTACTGGACAGAGAAACAGCGAAGGAATCTGCCCACGATCACACAGCCTGGGTGTGGCAGGGGTCGGATCTGAACCCAGGCCCGTACGATTCATGGCCATTCACATAAACCAGAGCGGCAGGGCTCAGAGGGTCAGCAGATGAAGGGGAAAGATACCCAGGGCTGCTGCCTTTATCCCCACAGTCAGTTGTGAGAACAGGGGCCCCGGAGAGCCTCCTATGACATCACTGCCTTACCTGTAAAATTGGGATAATGACACCTGTCTACCCACCTCATCAGGTTGTTGTGAAGTTCAAGCAAACACAGGTGAACCCGGCAGGTTTAAAGCACCACATGAACGAGAGGCATTATCATCTGGCGAAATAAACCCTGATATTAACTTCAAATAGGCAAGGTGAGTGACACCCTCCCAAGACCACAGACGTAATTAAAGAGAAGAGAGACAGAAAGAAAATCAAAGCCCCGCCCCCTTCCTTTGGCCCTGGGGCATAAAAACAAGAGCTCTCAGCAATTCCCCTGAAGTCTACCACACTCCAGGTACAGTCCCTGTGCAGTAAAGACCCCTCACCCAGAGGGAGGTCTGGCTTTTGCCTTGCCCTGGCTCCAGGAGGAGACCTCCAAGCCCTTGGATTGTCCTGCCTAATAGGAGTGTCCATTTACTTACCTGGGGGCCTTGGGCTACGCCGAATAGTCTAACAATGTGATTTACAGTGGGGGCTCTGGGCCTCCAGAGGGCCTGGAGACTGAGTTAGGGCACTCGGGCAGTCAACCATGTCTACAACATTGAGACCCAGTAAAAACTCTGGACATCAAGGCTCAAGTGAGCTTCCCTGGTTGGTGATACTCTACGTAAACTGTCACCCAATTGCCAGGAAAAGTGAGTACTTTGCTTGATCCCCACAGGAGAGGGTAACCAGAGGCTGCACGTGTAGAGCTCTCCTGAACTCTGCCCTGTGTACCTCTTCCCTTGGCTTATTTTAATTTTATCCTTTCAAAGGAACTGTGATTGTAACAGCTCCCAGCAAGTTCTGCAAGTCTTTCTAACAAATTATCTCATGACGGTGGTGTCTTGGGAACCCTTGAATTTGCAGTTTGTGTCAGAAGCAAGAGTGGTCTCAGGGACCCCCAAACTTTTGTAGTTCCTCACCGTGGTCATTTAATCCCCCCCAAAAAACCAAGGATGTAGGTGTTGTCATTCCCACCACACAGACAAGGAGAATGAGTTGCTTAGAAAGTCCATCACTGGCCCATGACCTCACATCCAGCAGGTGGGGGACCTGGGGTTAATCACCTAGCTGTAGCATCAGTGAAATTCTCACCTGGGCTTGCCGCGGTCCTGCCTCCATCTGCTAGACCACGTCTCAGGCAACCCTGAAAGCTG
>NW_011892386.1:0-1160 GCF_000151845.1 Pteropus vampyrus
GCCAACAAATAGAACAATCTGGAAAAATAGATAAATTCTTAGATTCATATAATCTTCCAAGACTGAATCAGGAAGAAATAGAAAATCTGAATAGACTGATTACAAAAAAACTAAATCAAATCACTAATCAAAATCTCTCAACAAACAAAAGTCCTGAACCGATGGCTTCATAGGTGAATTTTATCAAAACTTCAAAGAAGAATTAACACCTATCTTTCTCAAACTATTCCAAAAAATTCAAGAGGAGGGAAGACTCCCAAGCTCATTTTACAAGGCACCATTATTCTGATTCTAAAACTAGACTAAGACATTATAAAAAAAAAAATTATAGGCCAATATCCCTGCTGAAATAGATGCAAAAATCCTTAATAAAATATTAGCAAACCAAATTCAGCAATACATGAAAAAGATCATACACCATGATCAAGTGAGATTTATTCCTGGGATGCAAGTTTGGTTCACTATCCTCAAATCATTTAATGTGATAATCAGATAAACAAAATGAAGGATGAAAATCATATCATCACATCAATAGATAGAGAAAAAGCATTTGACTAAATCCAGCATTTATTTATTATAAAAACTCTCAGGTATGATCCCTCTGTGAATAGAGGGATCATACCTCAGCATAAAGAAGGTCATATATGACAAACCCAAAGCTAACATCATACTTGATGGGGAAAGCTAAAAGCATTTTCCTTAAGATCGAGAATAAGACAAGGATGCCCACCTTCACCACCTTTATTCAATATAGGATTGGAATTTCCAGCCACAACAATCAGACAAGAAATGAAAGCCTTCAAATTGGAAAGGAAAATGTAAAACTGTCAATATTTGCAGATGACGTGATACTGTAGAGCATGGGTGTCCAACCCCCAGGTTGCCAACTGGCACTGAATAGTGACCTGTTAGGAACTGGCAGGAGGTGAGCGGCAGAAGGGCAAGTGAAGCTTCATCTGCATTTGCAGCCGCTCCCCAGCGCTAGCATCACAATCTTAGGGCCACCTCACACATCAGGCATTAGATTCTCATAGGAGCACTGGTCCCTGGTTGGGGACCACTGCTATAAAGAGAAAATCCTAAAGAGTTCACTAAAAATAATAGAAACTGGTAAATGAATTTAGTAAAGTAGTAGGATACAAAATTAGTATTCAGAATTC
>NW_011892386.1:2840-3405 GCF_000151845.1 Pteropus vampyrus
CTAGTACCCACCTGGCACCATACATAATTGTTCACTTTGTAAATTATATAAATGTCTAAATACTATGCTGTACACTTGAAACTAATATGAAATCATACTGAATGTCAACTATAATTGAAAAACGAGAAAAAATAATCAGAGAAACAGAAAAAAAAGAAACCCCAAAAGAAAGCTACCTGCAATTCATATTTAAAAGACAAAATATAAAGCAAACTATTCAGTTTGACTTATTTTGACTTTTCAAGAAGAGATCATCATAAGCTGACCTTAGAGACATCTCTTCACACATTAACCACCAACTAGGGATGCAAAACCAAGACATGAATACTGGAGTCTTCTAGAAACCTATAAAGCTTGTCTTTGAGGCTGGATTTTATGGCACTGACCCGACTGTTGGACAGTTCAGGATTCAGTATTCTCTTGCTTGCTAGAGCAAGCTTATAATTAATAATTTGGAAACTACTTGGCTAAAGCATTCATTTCAAGAATCTGCTGTAGTAAAGTTGTAGGGAAATTGGGCTATTGAGCTGGAATGAGGTGATATAAATGATGATGATGATGATAG
>NW_011892386.1:3455-5413 GCF_000151845.1 Pteropus vampyrus
ATAAAGAGAAAATCCTAAAGAGTTCACTAAAAATAATAGAAACTGGTAAATGAATTTAGTAAAGTAGTAGGATACAAAATTAGTATTCAGAATTCGGTTGCATTTTTTATTCATCTATAACATAATCAGAAAGAGAACTTAAGAAAACAATCTCATTTACAATTGCATCAAAAAAAAAAAAAAAACAAAAAACCAACAACAACGACAACAACAACCAAGAACAAAAACAAAAAACTAGGAATAAAGTTAACCAAGGAGGTAAAAGACTTGTACTCAAAAATGTATAATACATCGATGAAAGAAATTGAAGAAGATACAAATAAATGGAAGCATATAACGTGCTCATGATTAGAAGAATTAACTTCATTAAAATGTGCTTATTACCCAAAGCAATCTATTGATTCAATGCAATCCCTATCAAAATACTAATGTTAATTTTCAAAGAACTAGAACAAATAATCCTAAAATTTATATGGAAGCACAAAAGACCCTGAATAGCTGTAGCAATCTTGGGAAAGAAGAACAAAGTTGAAGGTATCATGCTACCTGATATCAAACTGTACTATGAGGTTATTGTAATCAAAACAGCATGGTACTGGCATAAAAACAGACACAGACACATAGATCAATGGAACAGAATAGAGAGCCCAGAAATAAATCCACACCTATATGATCAATTAATCTATGACAAATGAATTAAGAATAAACAATGATGTAAAGACAGTCTATTCACTAATTGGTGTGGGGAAAACTGGATATATACATGCAGAAAAATGAAACTAAACTTCTTACACTATATACAAGAATAAACTCAAAATGGATTAAAGACTTAAATATAAGCCTGAGACCAGAAAACTCCTAGAAGAAAAAAGAATAAAAAAATATGCAGTGAATGTTCTAACATTGCTCTTAGTAATATTTCTTTCTGATATATCTCTTTGGGCAATGGAAATGAAAGAAAAAAATAAGCAAAAAGAACTACATCAAACTAAAATGTTTTTTGCTCAGCTAAGGAAATCAGCAGCAAAACAAAAAGGCAACCTACTGAAAGGGAGAAGATATTTGCCAATGATAGATTTGATAAGGAAGGGGTTAATATCCAAAATTTATAAAGAATTTATACAACTTAACACCAAAGTCTCCCTTCCCCCAATTCATTTAAAAAATAGGCAGAGGACCTGAAATAGGTATTTCTCTAAACAGGACATACAGATGGCCAGCAGACATATGAAAAGATGTTCAGTGTCACTAATCATCAGAGAAATGCAAATTAAAACTGCAATGAGATAGACCTTCACACTTGTCAGAATGGTTATCATCAATAAATCAACAAACGTGTTGGTGAGGATGTGGAGAAAAGGAAACTCTTGTGCACTGTTAGTAGGATTGCAAATCGGTGCAACTGCTATGCCAAACGGTATGAAAATTCCTCAAAAATTTAAAAATAGAACTACCTTATGACCCTGAAATCTTTCTGAGTATTTTCCCAAAGAAATTCAAGCACTAATTCAAAAAGATATATGTACCCCTATGTTCACTTCAGCATTATTTACAATAGTCAAGATATGGAAGCAACCTAGGTGTCCATCAGCAGGTGATCGGATAAAGAAATGGTACATATATACAATGGAATATTACTCAGCTATAAAAAGAATGAAATCTTATCGTTTTTTTGACAACATGGGTAGACCTAGAGGGTATTACGCTAAGTGAAATAAATCAGGCAGAGAAAGAAATATTATATGATTTTACTTATATATGGAATCTAAAGAACAGAATAAATGAACCAACAAAACAGAAACAAGCTCATAGATGTACAGAACAAAGTGGTGATTGCTGGATGGGAGTGGGTGGGGGGCTGAGTGAAAAGTTTGAAGGGATTAAGAAGTACAAATTGGCAATTACAAAAGTCATGAGAATTATATCGTCTGTTGTAAAGTACAGCATAGGGAATATAG
>NW_011892387.1:0-1130 GCF_000151845.1 Pteropus vampyrus
GATTTCAGTCTTAATCTATTGAGAATTGTTTTGTGGTCTCACATGTGGTCTCTCCTGGAAAATGTTCCGTGTGCCCTTGAAAAGAATGTATATTCCATTTTGGGGAGAAATATCCTGAAAATATCAATTAAGTTCATCTGGTCTTATGTGTCTTTTAAAGCCACTGTTTCTTGTTGATTTTCTGGCTGGCTGATCTGTGCATTGATGTCAGGGGGGTGTTAAAGTCCGCTGCTATGACCGTCTTACTGTTGAGCGCTTCTTTTATTTCTGTCAATATTTGCTTTATGAATTTAAATGCTCCTAGGTTGGATGCATAGATGTTTAAGAATTATCTCCTCTGGTTGGATTGATCCCTTTTATCATAATAAAATGCTCTTCTTTGTCTCTTGTTACAGCCTTTGTTTTAAAGTCTATTTTGCCTGATATAAATGTTGCTACCCCAACTTTTTTTTTCATTTTACATGAAATATCTTTTTCTGTCCCTGCACTTTCAATCTCTTTGTGTCTTTTGACCTGTGGTGGGTCTCTTGTAGATAGTGTACGTACTGGTCTTGTTTTTTAATTCGTTCAGCCACCTTTTTAAAAAGTTAACTATTAGTTTCACGTATACAGTACATTGGTTAGACATTTATATAGTTTATGAAACTGTCCTCCTAATTGCTCTCTCTTGTGGCTCTCCACTTAGGCATTACATTAATGCCGACTGCATTCCCTATGCCATACTTCCCATCCCTGTGACCATCTATCAGCTACTAACTTGTACTTCTTTAACCCTTCACCCCTTCCTCCCAGCCCCCCAACCCACCCCGCCTCTGGCCATCATCAGATTGTCCTCTATATTTGTGAGTCTGTTTTTGATTGGTTCTTTTTGTTCCTTAGATTCTGTATATAAGTGAAATCATACGATATTTATCTTTCTCTGTTTGACTTATTTCACTCAGCATAATAACCTGTAGGTCCATCCACGTTGTTACGAATGGCAGGACTTCTTTTTATTTTTAATGGCTGAGTAATATTCTAATGTATATATGAACAATAACTTCTTTATCCAATCGTCTGTCGATGGGCATTTAGGTTGCTTCCATATCTTGGCTATTGTAAATTGTGCTGCCATGAATACAGGGGTGCAT
>NW_011892387.1:2906-4704 GCF_000151845.1 Pteropus vampyrus
ATGACTTCATGTTACCTTGACCATGTGCAGAGACCTTATTTACATATTAGGTCACACTCATAGATAGGGGGATGAAGACTTCAGCATCTTTTGAGAGGGACACAATTTAACCCAGAATACTATAGATTTGCAAAATCTTTTAGTTTTGAGTTCAGTTTTTGTTTCTTGGTCTTTTTTTACGTGCAAGGATCACACCCTATTTTTTTTAATTGTACTTTGCTTTTTGTTTTTTTTCTAATTCAAAAATATACCTTAGCAAACTTTTTGTGCCAGCATGTGCTGGTGCAATTTAAATTGTATTTAGTTAAGAAAGTAGGTCATCCATTTAAATGATTCAAAGTTCAAAAGACATGAAAGGGTATAGAACTGAGTGTCCAGTACAGTGGTCACTAGCACACATGGCTATTTAAATGAATTAGAATTAAAGAAAATTAGAGATGTGATGTATTGGTTGTACTAACCACTTGTCAAGAATTTTTCCATCATTACAGAAGATTCTATTGGTTAGCACAGGTATAGAGTTAAAAAAACAAAAAACAAAAAAACAAAACTCTCTTCCACCCTTCCCCAGAGCCAACTACTTTATTTTTTGTGATTCCTCTAAGGGAAAATCTGCCTATAAGCAGCAAACGGGTACCGGTACATTTACCCCTGACCTTTTTAAAAATGAGAATGTCTCCCATGCCCTTGGAGTGACAGTGTAATAGTCGATGGGATGGAATTTAGCCAGTTCCACAGTGAGGGGTCTCGAGTTTTTCCCAGGTGTTTGGCCTTATACATCTGCCGTGAATGTCCTCCTTTGCAGGGTGGCTTCTTAGCGGTGGGATTCCCGGACCAAAGTGTGTGCATTTTTCTCTCATTAGGTACTTTTCAGGGTTCTTAACCAGGGGTACCTGCAATGGGACTCCGTGGGCTCACTGAAGCCCCTAAGATTGTGTGGGAGCTTTGTGTCTGCCCAGCCTTCTGGGGAGAGGGTTTCAGATCTTCCACGTGACCTTCAAGCAGGTCTGTGACTCTCAGCTTCAGACTCGCTCCTCCGGCAGGAGCTCCGTGCGCCTGTGGCAGTGACCCTGGTGATTCAGTCTCCATGTCCAGTGTCTTCTTAGAGGTCCTCAGTTGAGAATCTGGAGCTGGGACTGGAATTTCTGCTGCATAAACACACCCTCTGCTCCCAGACCCTCCTCCTGCCCAGGTGGGGAGAAGACCAAGTGTTGGGGTGGGGGTGGGGGGGAGTGTCTTCCTCTGGAAGGCCCAGCTGCCTGATTGTTGAGGCTACAGATCGTTCCGAATTCCTTCCCTGGGAGTCCGTGAACCTCTCGCTGTTGGCTGAGTGCGCACGGGCTCACTGCTTCGACCTCCCTGCAGCCCTCGCTGCTGCTCTCGGAGGGCTGTCTGCAGCCTGCAGACATTTGCCTTTACAGAAACTCCAGTTCTAGCTGCTGGACCCATCACAATAACAGTAAAAGCTGGAGTTCTGGAACTCTCTGAAGGCTGTTTTGGTGGTGTCGCCTTGGGCCCAGGGTCCCTTCCTTATTAGTCCTTTCGGTAGCCCATATGAGATGTGCTCATAAATGCAAAGCAGGAGAGCAGGGTTCAGCTCAGCCGATGGGGTTTTAGAATGGTGTGTGTGTGGGGGGGTGCGCTGTATTTCAGCCCCTCTCTGCCTCCCTGGGGGTGCAGCGGTGGGGTACCCTGAAGTCCCCGCTTGCCTGGAAAGCCCCCGTTTGCCACTGAGCCATCTCAGTTATGACTGGTGTTCTCTTTAACCGTGAAGTATCCTGGTTTGGATGAGAAATTC
>NW_011892387.1:7384-7729 GCF_000151845.1 Pteropus vampyrus
ACCCAGATAGCTGGCCCTACAGTCTCTGTTGTAAGAACTCATCTCTGCTGTTGTAGCATAAAAATATCACAGAAACTCCATAACTAAACGGATGTGACTGTTCCCATGAAACTTTCGCTGTGTCCCCCCCCCCACCCCCAGCCTAGATGCATACACTGAGGCCCCAATGGGGCAGTGTTGAGAGGTGAGGGCCTCTGGGGGGTGATTAGGTCATGAGGATGGAGCCCCATGATGAGATGAGCCTCCTTAGAAGGAAGAGGGCCGACCCTTTCTCCCTCCACCGTGTGAGGACACAGCGAGGCTGGCTGCAAGCAACCAGGGCGAGAGTCCTCGCCAGAACCCAGC
>NW_011892388.1:0-2228 GCF_000151845.1 Pteropus vampyrus
AGTCATAGGTCTCAAGGTGTTTGCCTGCTTGTTTTTTTTCCAGCACTTTCATCCACTGCCCTTATACCTCTCAGTTCCCTTGGAGCCTGTCTTGGCCAACGCATCCCAAATTCCCCCAGTCCAGGCCCACAGGCTCACGGACACATGTCCTCTCCCTGTCTTTCCAGGTACAAGAGGATACCTCTGGGGAGGAGAAAGGACAGAGAAAGGAAAGAATCTGAGCAGACCGAGCAGGAATGCAAATGTTTTGGAACGTATAAGAAATATTTTTATCACATATAAATAAGTTCTGCACTTCCCATATGAAATGCTATTTCCATCATTGCTTTAAAAAGCAACTTTGGGTTCTACAGCCCAGTAACTTGAAGTGTTTGCAGCTCAGAGATGATCTTGCCTCAGCTCAGTCCAGAGTGGGATCACGATCTTTCCGTTCCTCCTGACTCACCCCTATTTCGTAGCAGGCTTGAGGACAGGATTCTGAGCCACCCTGTCCCGGTGCCCAGTCTGTGGCTGCCCAGAATTCAGGCTCTTTCCCATCAACTTATCTCTTATAGAATCAGAGGTGAGACTGCTGACTCTCTGGCTCTCTCCCCTGGGATATAAAATAGGATTCTACTGAAGCATAACCTTGAAACTGAGAAGAATGTCCCATTTCATTCTTATCAAGTGATTCCCTCTACACTGCAGGCCTATGGGAGACAATTAGGAAACTTTGGGTTTTCATCTATTGACCATCCTCTTGGGGTGCCAGTAAAATGGAGGACAAACAGATGAGTAGATGGGTGAAGGGAAGGATGGACAAGTGACTACCACACACAGCAATTAGAGAGGTGAATAGCTCTAGGAGATGTACCAGATGCAGAGAGCGTGCAGCCAGAGGCTAAGATTTATTGAGCTATTCCTTGGTGTCAGAAGCTGTACTGGGCCTTTCTGTATAAAAGGTTATTTAACTGCACAAGACATCTACAAAGTAAGCTCTACTCCCCATTCCCCACAGGCTCCAGACATGGCAGACTGCTACATTCACTGACACCACCTTGGTCTCATCAGCTCCATTTCATCTCACTTTCCTCTTCCGAACATAACCTTTCTCAGTTTTCTTCTTCCTTTTGCTCATTCATTTAAAATGGCTCCACCACTTACTTGCTGTGCAGCCTTGGGCAGGTTACTTTCCCTCTCTGGGCCTCAGCGTTAACATCTGTAAACTGGATAACAATAGCACCTCTCCCGTGAGTCTTGGGATGATAGAAGGAGTGTGTATATGTAAAGCACAATGCTTGGTGTGCAGTCCGCTCTATACAAGTGCTAACTCTAGAGAGCACCTATTAAGTGCCAGGCGTTGGGCAGCATGCAGCTCACAGTCTTTCCCCAGGGATGTCCTGCCTGAGATGAAGCTCAATAATTGTAAGCAGGGTCTTTGAGCCACAGGCACCAAGATAAGTGGTATGAGCTTGGTTAAAGGGTCCTACCATATCCTGTTCCCTTTTCTCTTAATAAATGGTAAATTCCATGTCTTTCAACACCCTTTTAAGGCCAGGTGCCCACAGTGGACCCAGCTTGCCCATGATGGTCCTCAGTGGGTGGGACTTCTTCCTCCCTTGTCCTGGGTGATGTCCAATGGGTCAGGTATGATATCCCACCTGACTTCCAAATTTTAGGTTTCTCTAAAAGGCTAATCTGATCATACTGATCTTCGCTATGACCACCGATGCACTCAGATGAAGTCCCAATGCTTTCAGCGGGCCACAAAGTCCCCTGTGATCCAGCTCCCACCCACACAGATCAGACACTCCAACCCCTCCCCCCATGCCCTCCCACCTCGTGCTCTACGACCCAGCCTCTCTGAACCTCAGTCCCCTGGATGTGCACATGCACTGTCTGGCCTCTGCTAGCACACATTTGCTCTGCCTAGAAGGCTCTCCACCCTCACCTCCATCGTCACCCCCAGTAACTCCCCTTGGTCCATTATATCTTTGCTTCGGCCTCAGCTCCTCTAGTATGTCTCAACCCCTCACTTCTTTACCCAACCCTGAACTTACTGGGCAATCTTGGCCTTGCTGGACTCCCCGCAGGCTCCAAGAGGAAGGCACAGGCCTCTCCTTTCCTGTGCTGTGTTCTCCTTTGCTGTGTTTCTAGTGTCACTGCTGGGTCTCTATACAATGAGAGCTCTATAATTGCCTGTGGACTGAGGCACCTGCCTTTGCAGTGAGCAGGGAACTTTGTGGAGA
>NW_011892388.1:3963-5336 GCF_000151845.1 Pteropus vampyrus
CTGGCATTTGGTAAGTGCTCAATAAAAGTTCAGAGCATTGAGCAGCCTCCGCCACAGTCGCCAGCTCAAAGCCAGGTCATGAGTCAGCTCTCAAGAAGCATTCGGGATTTGTGTGGCTGTTTCATTTCTTCTCAGCATTTTTTTTCTCATAAAGCACAGAATCTGAATCTACATTCGACCCCCAGTGATGAGGCAGGTCCTCTTGGGTATCGGTACTAGTCAAAGTGGCACCATTGGCACATTTTTTCTTGACCCGGGTTCTGTTCTTGGCTCTGTTACTAATTGACCTCAATGGAGCACCTCTCCAAGTGTTAACTTTCTATCTGTAAAGTGGGCACAGCGATGGGACCTGCCTCTTGGAGGTGTCTTCAGGAGTCAGTGAGCCCCTGGCAAATACCCCACAAATGGTGACCAGCAAGAATTCTTTCTCATTTGCTGGATCCTGGGGTTGGAGGGCGGGAGGGTAATTGGCACAGACATAGTGGCAGAGGGAGGGTGTGGGGAAGGAGCCTAAGACATGTTGCGAGCTGGCACAACCTGCATCAATCCACTCAGGCTGGGTGGGGATGGGCCCGTGGGCAGGCAGAGTGCCCTCTGTCTCAGAATCAGTGAGGGTCAGGGGCCAGGGGATCATGCAGCTCAAGGCTGACACATTTGACATCTTCAAAATAAGAGGATTTAGGTCTTAGAGAGGCAGACAGAGGATCAGGAAAGAGTTTCTATGGCACGGAATGTAAATTTGTGAGTGTTTGCATGTGTATTTGCTTCTGGCCTTTCTCCAAAAGGAATTTGAGACAGGCTGCAACAAACTACATGCATACAAGATGATTGATAGAAAGAGAAAGTCAGAAATAACCATAGCCCAAGAACTGTTTTAAACGTTAAATTCTACTCTGAATCTTTGAGTAGCCTAGATGGGCATAAGCAGAGGCAAGGGAGAGAAAGGGAATAACACTAAGCATATAGTGAGCACCGCTGTCATGGAAGGTATTTCCACACAGCGACCCTATGATGATAAATATCATTATCTTCATTTACAGGGCCAGTTAGTGAGGCTACATTGTGTTTTATAAATATATTCATATATGCCTGTGTTTATTGAGTATCTACTATGTGGCAGGCACTATGACGGATGCCTTACACGCAGAATTTTGATTCTTCCAACAATTCTCAGAAGATCTTATGATTATCTTCATTGAACAACAAAGATCAGAGAGTTGAAGGGATTTCCTCAAGGTTACACCTCTTCTCTCGCCACCTTGATAACCCAACTTCTCTGAGAACGGCACTAAATTCTATGGTGAATATTTTACATACTTAACTGGAGGGAGACAGGGACAGGGAGTGACACAATAGTCAGTTTTACAGGAATC
>NW_011892388.1:9666-11985 GCF_000151845.1 Pteropus vampyrus
CACGCATTGTCTATGGCTGCTTTCTTGCTACAATGGTTGAGTAGTTATAAAGCCTAAAATATTTCCTATCAGAAGAAGTTTGCCCATCCCTGGTCTAATTCACTGTTTTCCAAAGGCCTGGAAACTGCTGGCCATACTCCCAATATCCTCCTCCTTTAAGGAGAAAAGAATCCATCTCCACTGTCGGTTTGGGGACCAGCTAAAGACCCCTCTTCACACAAGAAGCTGTGCCTCAGGAGTAGAGGGAGAGCAAGCTGACAAAGAGGAAAGCCTCCTTCAGAGGCGTTGAGAGGCACAACTCACACTTGGAGGGAACACATGATAATAAGGATAAGAGTAAAAACAATAGCTAACATTTGTGGTCGTGTGTCAGGTTCTGTTATAAGGTCTTTTTGTGTAGGATTGAACCTTCCTGGCAACCTGGTGAGATAGGTACAATTAGTATTCTAATTTTGCACACAAAAAGTCGAAGTGCAGAGAGATTTAGTAACTTGTCATATCTACTAAGTGTTGGAAATACTGTGTGAACCCAGGCCGACTCATTCAGAGCCTGTGCCCTTTGTGCAGGATCTGGATGAAGGGACGCGTCTGGGAGATGAAGCAGGGTGTCTTGCCTGGTTTAGGAGAGGTCAAGCTCTGACCCTGTAACTTCCATCTTCATCCCTTTGTCACACATTGGTTTAGTGACCAATTGTTGAGCAAGTCACTATGGAGCTGTGCTAGGCTCTGTGAGACAGAAGAAGGATGAGGAGAGAGAAATGCCAGAGGTGGAGCCTGTATCTGAGGAGCCCAGTGATGGGGAGGGAGGGCATTATGTGCTTAATCACTATCTGTGGTAGAAACTGGCAGTGTCAAAAGAGAAGCACAGGTAAGATGCCAGGGAATTCAAGGTGCATCACATTCTGGAATACTATATAGCCATTCGAATGTTTAGGATCAGGGGCTCAAATGCTAAGGGCTGGATAAGCCAGGCAGGTGATTTAAATAGAGAAGCAAATCTCCTTGGCATAAGGTAAGGCGGAGAGGTGGGCCAAGGAGAACTAGCTCACACATTCCTCAGTGCTAGGTATTCAAATTCAGAATATTCCAGCATCTCCATGAGCCAAACAAAACCTCTCAGGCCAGATAAGTTGTGACCTCTGTGTTATATTGAGTAATATTTATTGACACGGAAAGATTCCATAATACATTGTTAAATGTAAAAAGCAGGTTACAAAACAGATTAACATTTTTTTTTTTAATGTATATGTCTGTATACATAGACATAGACAGAGAAAGACCTGGAAGCGATTACTCCAAAATTTTAACAGGATTTACGGGGGCTGTTATTTTGCTTCTCTGTTTTTTTCTTCATTTTTTTCTCTTTTTTGTATAATAAGCTTATATTACTTGCCTAAGTTTTTGTTTTTGAAAGTTTAGAAGAGTAATTATTCTATATTCTTCCCGATCCATCATCTCCTAATTCCTACTCTTCGAAATTCATCTCAACCATCATCTCTTCCAGGAAAGCCTACCCTTGTACTTAGAGTGGGTTAGCTCCACCCCTTCCCCAGAAGCGTCCCGTACTTCCTACATCAGAGCCTGTCTTTTGTGGAGGTTATTGTCCAGTTAGTTGTGTATGCCTGGTTCCCTGCTGAAATGAACACTAGATAGGAACTTCCTGAGGGTGGGGACCATGTCTAATCCATCTTTATATTTCCAGCAGCTACCATGGAACTTAACACGTAGAATGTGCTCCATAAATATTTGAGGAATGAATTTAGAGCTGAAGGCAGGAGGGAAGGCCCCATGGAGGAGAGGCATACACATGGGTCCAAGGGCTGGGGCAGGGAGCTGAGGCACCTGGAGCTAGGGACAAAGACATTTTAGGCAGCAAAGAGAAACAGGGTATATCCTGGGCACAGTGAATCATCCGATTTGGCTGGAGTGTGGGATGTTTGAATAAGAATAGAGAAAAATCAGGTTGAAAAAGCTGGGGGCAGCTACAGATAGGGGCTGGAATGTCAGACTTGAGAGCTTGGATGTTGTCCCAGAGACCGGGGCAAGCCTGGCCCCTCACTTACAGAAGCGGCTCTCACCCCAGTTCATCATTCCTTTCATCTCCTGCCCCCCTTGGCCAGAGCTTTTTCCTGCCTTTTTGGCACTGAAAGCAGTGCTGGCTTCTGTCCTGAGCAGCGTGACCTGAAGCCCATGAGTCAGGGGCTTGGCCATTCCTAAGTGAGTAAGGCTGTTGCTTCCTGCCAGCTTCCCGTAACTGCCTGAGTAAAGACTCAGTCTGAATCACCGTTTATTGTTTTTAGGGGTTCCCCCCCACCCTCT
>NW_011892389.1:0-1982 GCF_000151845.1 Pteropus vampyrus
CTGCGCCCTGCGCCCTGTCCTCACAGCTTTGGTCATTCTGTGAAAATACCTGTGTGCTCGTTGACTCGTCGTTTACCTATCTCTGTAGCTAATACATAAACCCGCAGAGCGAGGACGCGATCGGCCTTATTCCCTTCCCCATTCCTAAAACACTGTCCGCTGGTACGGATTCAGTCACGAAGCACGTGGGAGAGCTCGGGCACGTGTGTGGGTGGCGGCCATGGCGGCGGGACAAATTAAATCCGTGCATGCGTGGATGCGGAAAGAACCTGTAAAAACACAAAGCAGCCGTCCTCGGTGGGACTCAGTCGTATACTGCGGCCAGGAGGTTACCTGGGACACTCAGAGCACAGTGTCGTCATTCTAATTCCAGTAAAGGGACCCTGCGGTCCCAGCCCTAAGGCGTAGCAGCTCGGCTGCCTTCAGCTCCTGAGACTCATTTAAATATCCCCCACTTTATTCAAAGCAAATTTCTCCCCCAAGGGGTCCTCCTTTGCACCTTGCCATCATTGTCGCTTTATTCTAGAAGGGGGTCATAACTTGGCCAGGCAAGGCTGCGCTGAGTCCGACTTGGAACGTCGTGGCTATGACGTCCACATCGTCCCTCAGCCACTGCATCCTGCAGAGGGGACTTCAGTTAACCCTGGCACTGTACTGTTTTCAGCAACTGAGAAACGGATCCATGCACGGGAATAAAATTGTCCAGTGTCTCCCCGCCCTCAAGAGACAGACTGGAAGAACGTCCTGCACAGGGTAGGGGTCAAAAATAAGCACTCGGCTTCTGGGGTCAAACCGGACAAAAATGTGATTAATTGCTAGCATGGAGCATTGGAGATTGAGTCACCTGGTCCATATGAGCCTCAGTTTCCACATGGGAAGTAAGGAGAATACGTGCTTTGCAAAGTTGTCGTAGTGATGGAGATAAAGAGTGTTAAACACAGGGAGAAGCTGGACAGAGACGGGTGGCCGCGGCTGCCACAAATGGTGCCACGCAGGCTGCACGTGCAGGCCACCAGGGGCGCTTGCTGCTCACGCGCACGCCCAGCGGCCTCGGACGGACCTGCTGGAGCCCGATCGAGAGCAGACCGGGTCGTGTCGTGGACGAGGTGATGCTATGTCTGAACATGCACGAGAGAGACAGAAGACACTGACTGGACAGCCACGGGGACGTCAGAGGGAGCAAGAGCTTCGTTTCCGGGTCCGCTGCTGCCACGGGCCTTTTTACCTCCGCGTCCCCGTCCGTTTTCATGGGAAAAGTCCCCTTCCGACTTTTCACCGGGCCCCGCGCTGCGGGCAAGGAAGGCAAGCCCCGGCCCCTGGCCCTTCCCGTTCCTCGATCCTGCGAGTTTCTGAAGAAATCGTGCACGATCTCGGCATCCCACGGAGCATTAGGGTTAGTCGTCCAAACACCTTGGGTCTGGTTGACTTCGTGTGTATTTTTATCTGACCGATTTCTGATTCAAACTCGAGATCACGAAAGGTCCGCCCTGCCGTCCTCACAGAGTCATTGGGTTTTATCTGGAGTCTCCTCTTCTCTGTCGTACTCCAGTTTAGACTCCAAGGTTTGGGATCAGAACTAAGACCAGGGAGAGAGATAACTGGTCGCCAGATAAAGAGTATTCACGCAAGAGTCGACCTGTTTCGTGGGAAAATACCGACTGAAGTGGCCTTGCTTTAAACTATTGCAGATGGACCAGGAGATGATACAGCTTAAATGTTTAGGAGGAGAAGGGAGATGGCCACAGAGATTAGGGCCCATTTGCCATGTCAACCGATCAACGCTGTACAGTGGATCGCGACCGTCAGACGGATGGGAGACATGTCGGGGAATGATACTAAGAGGCTGAATGAACAGCAGTACGAAAGCTGACGCTAAAGTGAGAACTTGGCTTAATGCAGAAAAAAAATCCTATCGATGTACAAAATTCCATGCCGCCAAACTTATGCAAAACTGAAGGATATCGTACGGTTGGCATAGAGCG
>NW_011892389.1:2522-3651 GCF_000151845.1 Pteropus vampyrus
GGCCCCGCGCTGCGGGCAAGGAAGGCAAGCCCCGGCCCCTGGCCCTTCCCGTTCCTCGATCCTGCGAGTTTCTGAAGAAATCGTGCACGATCTCGGCATCCCACGGAGCATTAGGGTTTGTCGTCCAAACACCTTGGGTCTGGTTGACTTCGTGTGTATTTTTATCTGACCGATTTCTGATTCAAACTCGAGATCACGAAAGGTCCGCCCTGCCGTCCTCACATAGTCACTGGGTTTTATCTGGAGTCTCCTCTTCTCTGTCGTACTCTAGTTTAGACTCCAAGGTTTGGGATCAGAACTAAGACCAGGGAGAGAGATAACTGGTCACCCAGATAAAGAGTATTCACGCAAGAGTCGACCTGTTTCGTGGGAAAATACTGACTGAAGTGGCCTTGCTTTAAACTATTGCAGATGGACCAGAAGATGATACAGCTTAAATGTTTAGGAGGAGAAGGGAGATGGCCACAGAGATTAGGGCCCATTTGCCGTGTCAACCGATCAACGCTGTACAGTGGATCGCGACCGTCAGACCGATGGGAGACATCTCGGGGAATGATACTAAGAGGCTGAATGAACAGCAGTACGAAAGCTGAAGCTAACACGAGAACTCGGCTTAATGCAGAAAAAAAATCCTATCGATGTACAAAATTCCATGCCGCCAAACTTATGCAAAACTGAAGGATATCGTACGGTTGGCATAGAGCGAAGAACTTAATGGACGACGAGAAAGGGTTTCATTATCGAGAGTGAAACAGTTGTCGAAATGGGTGAATGGGATCAAAAGGCACAGGCGTCCCGTCGCGGGGTCGGGAAGCCCCAGGGAGGTGACGACGGGCAGCAGCGGGACTGTGGTCAGGAACACTGCGCTGTATATTTTAAAGCTGCTAACAGAGGATATCTTAAAGGTGTCCGTCGCAATGCGCACGTGCACACACACGCACTCATGCACACCGAATTGTAACTCTGCATGGTGATGGGTGATAACTAGACCGCTGGTGGTGACCATTTCACACCAAATCATTGTGCTATACACCCAGAACTAGTATAATGTTGTATTTCATTTACATCTCAGTAAAACAATAACACCACAAATGGGTTAAATAACTGGCATTTCCAGAAAAAAAAAAAA
>NW_011892389.1:5332-5949 GCF_000151845.1 Pteropus vampyrus
ACTTTCAGGATCCTGACAAAGACATTTTTCATATTGTTATTCATGCGAACTATCTCAGTGGCTACTTTTCTCCAAAATATGTCATTGAGGATATTTTAGGATTGAGCTGGGTTCGTTTAATCTTGATTAGGGTTTTGATACCCAAGTATTAAGGTGGGTTCTGTACAGCATTTGACTACAGTCGTCCGAGCTCAGAAATGACTTCCCTGTCCCATAAGTCGTCTCAGGAACGCTTTTCTCTCCCTGGGCACACTGGGGACAACTTAACACTACATTTACTTGGAGCATTTTCTATTTGCCTATTGCATTACCTGTTGTCACGCCTACAAACAATTCTCTTGGACTAGTCTGGGTCTAGAACTCCGAAGTATCTAAAATCATTCTCAAGAGGTCAGTTCGGATAGCAAAATCCCAAATGAATTCAGACCCATGGAAAGTGCACAAATGGTTCAGAGATGCGTTTCCCTTATGTGCGGAGGGGACCCCATGAGCATGACACCCCTGGTCTCGCTCCTCTCTCCGTCCCCTCTCACACACTGTTCTGGGAGAGGAACCTAAATCATCTGCTTGCTGGGTTTGGAGGGGGAAGAGGACATTCGGAGCACAGTCCTTCCTCT
>NW_011892390.1:0-571 GCF_000151845.1 Pteropus vampyrus
CCCGGGAGGAGGGTCCCCGCCTTGCCGGGCCCTGACGTCTGCCTGCTCAGACTCCTGCCCTGGGCTCAGAACCGCCCCCAGCACACACCGCCTGAGCACCTACTGCGTGCCAGACGCTGCTGCCCTCGCTGATGCCCCACTGCGCGCGGGAGACGGGAGAGGAGGGCGATGTCGGTCCCCACCCACCCAGTGTGTCACGCGGAAACCGAGGCACCAGGACTGGGAGCCCACACAGGGTCGGTGGGGAGGCAGGGTTCACTCAGGGAGGACTCCATGTGCTCGGGTTCTGCAAGGCTCAGGGCCGATGTCCCCTCCCTAGGAGGCCCTCGGTGACACTCCCAGGAGAAGCCCTCCCCAGGGTCCTGGCTTTGCTCCCTGACTGTGAGGCCAAAGAGCCGGCTGACATCACGTTCGGTGGCCGCGGTACCTGTCCTGAGAGCCCGGAGGGCCTGGGAAGCAGGGAGCGGGCAGGGAGACCCCCAGCACACAGTCCCCGAGGCCTCTCCTCGCTGGGAACCCTGCTCTGCGCCCAGCTCCCAGACAGCCACCCTGACCCCTGCAGTCAGCGGTC
>NW_011892390.1:2671-4613 GCF_000151845.1 Pteropus vampyrus
CATTTTCACCCTGCCTCCCACACAGGGCCTGGCACCAAGAGGGCCCCCACTTGTCTGTGGAGGGAACGAATAACCCAGCGTTCTGGGCAGAGGTCCAGATCTGGGAAATGTCCAGAACTCATCACGGGATCTCGGCCCCTGAGGTCCAGAGGAAGCTCAAAGGTCACCTATGCCATCTAACTCCACCCCAGCTCGCTCACTCTTCGGCAGCCCCTTCTGCCTTGGAGCAGCTCCCAGCTTCTCGATTCCTCCCTCTGCTGCCTCCTGAGTCCCCACTGCGAGGATGGGGACCAGCAGGATGGCAGCCCCCGAGCAGAATGAGCCGGCACGGCGGGCGCTGCGCAAGGCAGAGACGGAGGGTCAGGTGGTCAGGGAAGGCTTCCTGGAGGAGCTGGCCAGTGGGGGAGACAGGCGTGCTCCTGACGCCTGGAGCGGCATCACCAGGGCTTGACCAGCCGCCCTGACCCCCTGCGCGACCCGGGACGAGTGCTTGCCCTTTCTGGGACCCGTGGCCTCCTCTGTGAACGGAGACGCCGCCAGGGAGGGAAGCCGCTTTCCGAGGTGGCGCTGGCTCCACGCCGGTCACGGGGTGGCTGGCCGTGCCCTGGAAACAGAGCCGCTGGGAGCGGGCTTCGGTTTCCGCCCAGGCAGGCACCTGTTCTACACGCCGGGATCTCAAGACGGGGAGACACTCCCCGGAGCTCGGCTGCTGACTCTCCGGTGCGCAGAGGCCGCCCTCGCCAGGCACGTGGCTTTAGCGGTACGCATGGGGCGTGCTGCTGACTTGCCAATCCTTGCGGCCTCTGCCTGCCGAGGCCACCTTCACATGTTGTCAGCCACCAGCACTGCCTGGGCGGGCCGCAGCTCCACCGAAGACCCAAAAGCTGTAACTGCCATCTTCACGGCCACCTGTGACTCTCGCTTTGCACACAATTATGACCAACCTAGAAAGCCACGGATACCTCCAAACCCCTCAGGGGGCCACTATGACCCGGAAGGACAGCAGATGACAATCTAAGCTGCCAGTCGCTTACAGCAGATGTAACCGGTGGCAGTTACCTGCTCTTCGAGACCCCGCTTTTGGGTAGAGCCTAAAGATTGTTAGGGTCACACAGATTGGAATCTCCTCTGTTGATTATGTGCAGTGGGGGCGGCTGGCGCCCCAGAAGTGCCACTGATTCGTCTTGTACGTGGCCACACGGGTAGCCGTAAGGATCAAAGGTCTACACCAAGGCAGGAGAGGGTGTGGTCGGATCAGCTTCTCGACTAATGGCCACACCAACCACGTGTGGTAGCCGGTTCCAGCCCCCCAGCACCTCCAAGGGCATATAATGACAGGGTGACCCGAGGTAGCTCCGCGCACATGGCTGTCCCGTGCTTATTCACAATGCCTCCTTCTGCTCTCCAGGGTGACAATAAATGACCAATCACACTGTCACTGTTACAGCCCTCATTCGACAAAGGGCACGGGCACAGAGGGGCTCCATAACTACGGAGGGACAGACGAACCAGGTCGGTCCCCACTCCGCACTGTGACCTCACCCCGCCTCCTAACTGTGCAACCTGCCAAGAAGGGACCGTGCGGCCAGCAGTCCTGGTCATCCCCCTGTCCCACCGAGGCTGGTGGTACCACAGCTGGGGGCTGGGCGCACATGACGTCTGAGAGCCTGCAAGGACAGGCTACGTCCCCTCACGGTCCAGCTTGGGCTGCGGACAGAAAGGGCTCCCCTCGCCAGAGCTATCACCTCGCCCCGTTTGACAGAGGAAACCCCCGAGGCGCCCGGCTGAGCGGCCAGCGCAAGTCGGAAGCCCCGGGCACTCCTGGCCCCGCAGCGCCCTTAGGGTCCGCCGCAGGGGTGGCCACACCCAGGCCTCTGGCCGGCCCCGCGTTTCCCACCCCAGGCCCCCCACCCCAGGGCCCGCCGTGCTCCCGGGAGCCCTC
>NW_011892390.1:4663-4986 GCF_000151845.1 Pteropus vampyrus
GCTGGTGGTACCACAGCTGGGGGCTGGGCGCACATGACGTCTGAGAGCCTGCAAGGACAGGCTACGTCCCCTCACGGTCCAGCTTGGGCTGCGGAAAGAAAGGGCCCCCCTCGCCAGAGCTATCACCTCGCCCCGTTTGACGGAGGAAACCCCCGAGGCGCCCGGCTGAGCGGCCAGCGCAAGTCGGAAGGCCCGGGCACTCCTGGCCCCGCAGCGCCCTTAGGGTCAGCCGCAGGGGTGGCCACACCCAGGCCTCTGGCCGGCCCCGCGTTTCCCACCCCAGGCCCCCCACCCCAGGGCCCGCCGTGCTCCCGGGAGCCCTC
>NW_011892391.1:0-2412 GCF_000151845.1 Pteropus vampyrus
GACAAATTTCTGTTTGGCCCTGGGGAACATCTCTCCTCTGAACCGTAGTTTTTCACACGAAAAATGATCTACCAACTGTTTATGAATTAAAAATCAATAATTAAGGTAGATTTTCAGGCCTTGATAGAAAATACAAGAAGACTTGGAAAAACTCAAGCAAATCTAATGAATTGAGACAGGTCCCCATATTTTCTCACAGAGAAGGCAGACTTTATTGGAAGCAAATGTAAGTATCGTAATTTACTTACAAATGTAAGATAATTATTTTTCTAATATCTACCTAAAGATATTCCAGGATATAGCAAAATGACTACCTGGTTGGTACACAGGCCACCTTTATCCCCCTTAGGCAAGACAGTGTATCACTGCTGAAATTGGCAAAGTACCCATTGTCCTTTTGTTTAGTCCTGGCAGTGTTAGTAAATCACTGATAGCATAACTCCTACCAAGCTTGCATGCACTTGATAAAGTAATGGAACAATATAGTGGGCCCACTGTTACAAATAAAAAAAAAAAAAATGATAAGTTGAGTTTGCAAGTCCATTTAAATAAGGCCAATGTATTCTTTATCTCTTGAGAGAGGTTAATCTCAGGATAAAGGGCTAGCAACAGTGAGAGTGCATTCCCTGGTGGGATCTGAGAAGGCTGTGAGCTATAGACTAGCAATCGGAGTACTTAGAGGACTAAATGAGAGGAGACAGTCCATGAGAAAAGATGGAGATAGATTGGGGAAAATGGTGCATAATGTCATAGAAAAAGGCATTTCCCACTGGAAATTTCCCTAATGGAAATTTAATCACAGGGCTGTGGCTGATGTTTGAGACGACAGAGGACATAGGAGATCTTTGTCTTTGAGACCTCTTAATAGTCGGTGACCCTATATAAGCAGATCCAACTCTTAGTTGCCCATGAACATGGCTGATACTCTTGGCTATGCAGTGTGTGCACTGTACAAAGGTATCTGGTCAAGGAAGAGGTAGCTGGGGCTTGACATCCAGTTATTACCGTATTCACCTTCCTGCATCTTGGTAGAAGTTTGGATCTGCTCTGGGGAGGGAAGGGGTGTACCTTTCCCTAACTTCACAAAAATGCCATGGAAGTTAGCAAGGGCGCTGCCCCCTCAGAATCACTTGGTAAGCTTTTGTTCATTAGGTCGATTGGTTTACCCTGTACATATTTTAAACATACATAGACCTATTAAGTTAGACTCTCCAGAGGTGTGGTCTATGTGTGTCTTAGTCAAAAAGCAACGCAAATTATTCTGGTAGGCAGACAATTTTGTCAATGACTGATCTGCAGTGTCAATCAAGACCCCTTCAACACTGCTGTTTCCTTAAAACATAGTCAAACAACCCCTCTTTATCCCCCTATCTCTACCTCCAACTATTTTCTACTACCGGGAGCCCAGGTAGTAGAAGATAGTTGTCAAGAACAAAGCCACCGAAGACACATAATTAGGTTATTCTCCTGGAAAATATGATCCTTAAATGAGAGGACAAAAAGTATCAGGGTTGTTTTCTTCCTTGTTTCTCTTCTGCTTTCTTCTCTCTCCTTCTTTCAGAATGGTACAATAGGATTAGACTTGCTTTCTCTTTGAGAGGCACTTCTCCAATTAAGGGCTTAGTGAAGTCGGGGAAGAGCCATTGCAGCTAGTGCTCAGGTCTGCTCTGCACGTGGCTTTAAAGGAAAGTAAGTAGTAGAGTTCCTGAGGCTTTAGTTCTTTAAATGGATCCTCAAGGCAGGAGATCCAAAAGAAATTCAGAATCTTGCTGAAAAAAAAAAAGTGCTGAAGTGTGTGTGCATTTGGATGTAACAGTTCCTCAGAAAACCAAGAATGCCAACAGGAGACTATGGTGAACAGGTCTGACTGACCCCACAGGATGAAAGTCTAATCATCTTGGGAATCCTTAATGCACTTTTGTATCGTACTCACCAGCACAACTCGCCACACCAAAGGCTTCAATTGACCAAGAGAGAGTCAAAGAAATCCTTGAAGAGCTAGTTGCTCTTCAGAATCTCCAGACACAAATGAACACACTAATAAAACATACACATTTTTAATGTCAAATAACTTCATGTAGGATTTTCCATCACTCTCTTTGGCCTCATCATGCCAACGTAAATGATTTCCAAGCATCTCCTCTTAACCTTATCTCTCTCATGGATTCCAGTCTCATATACCCAATTAAATAACAAATGGACATTTTTATCTGTTTTGAAGTCAGCATACTTAAAGTTTAATTTATTATTCCCACCCTCAAAATATTTCCAAGTTTGTGTTTTAGTTCTGAAATAATGTTTGTAGTTACTCTCTCAAAAAATCCTAGAGTCTAATTTTGTTGCTTTTGCTCTTTTTCCTTTTCACATCTAATCAGGACTCAAGACATGCTCCCATCAGGGTACGCCCTGAAT
>NW_011892391.1:5167-6480 GCF_000151845.1 Pteropus vampyrus
CATGCATACTTATTGATATAATATCAGGAATATACATACATCTATATATTTATATTTTGAAATACATACATAATACTTAAGTGCACATGTTTATATATTTATGTATATTTAGGAACTCATTTGTAAATAAATTAATGGGTGGATAAGATGTCTAGAAGAACAAAGAATAATTATTACAAAGGTCAGGATAGCAGTTCCCTCTGGGATAAAGGTAGGAAAATGCAATTTGGAATGTACATAGGCGGCTTCTTAGATACAGTCTGTGTTCTTTTTCTTACCAGGTGTTATTATAGAGATGCTTGATTTATCCTCAATATTGTTTCTCTGTCAATCTGTATGTATGTAAGAAGAAAACAAGACATATATACATACATACATACATACATACATACATACATACATACATACACACGCACTTTTAAAATCAAAAGCACTATGTTCAAGCAAGAAAACGCAATAGGCAAAAAACTATAAATAATACCAAGGAGAGTATAGTCAATTAATCCAAAAAATGTCAGAGACGGGTGAAATGACTATGGGCTGCAATGGTCAAGAATACCTTAACGAAGGAACCAGGACTTGATTTAGGCATTGGAGGAGGATAAAATTCTAGCGAATGCTAAAGAAGCAGCTCACTAAATGGAAATGGCATAGGAAAGAAAAGGCTGATATTTTAGTAAATGGTAAACAAGCAACACAGGCTTGAGTAGTGGGTTTATGTAAGGTAGTGATAATGTTTGTTTTCTTTCTATCTGGTCATTAATTTCAGTTCTCAGTAAGGTATTTTTGAGTGTAGCACAAAGTATGTGTCATTGCAAAGGTATGTGTATTCTTACTTCAAACTTAAGCAAAAAAATAGAAGACAAAAAGTATAATTCTAAGTATTTCCCCCTCATCCAATATGAATTAGGGAATAAGAAATAGGCAAAGTATAATGAGAGGATTAGCAAGTGGGAAAAAAAGAGAATCTCTGTGCCTTCCTATAATCTTTGAAATGACATTGTAGAAATTATCCTTCAGACCAAGGTTGCTTGAATCATAGGTAGTGTAGACAGGTGCTGGCTGAGCTGTTTGCTACTGGTCTGACAACATGAGCTTAGAAGTTGAGAACAGACATTTAGAAATTGTTACAGCAATTTGATAATCTTACATGTGTTGAATAGAATCATTAAAAAGTTGGGGTCTGTATTTACGTCAGTTTTTATTTAAATATATTTGATATATAACTTGTAAAAATTTTAAGTGTACATGTTAATTTGCATTTACATATGGTAATATGATTGCCATTGTAGAGCTAATTAGCATCTCTATCA
>NW_011892391.1:7850-10343 GCF_000151845.1 Pteropus vampyrus
ACTCAACAAAAGCAAGCTATTATTGTTTTTATTGAAGAGCATATATTTGTTACAGACATCAGAGATTTTTATAATAAAACATCCTAGGATGCCTACCCCATGATCCTGCTCCACTAAAATTAGATTTAATTATTTAAATGTAATGCATTAGAAATATATTAGGCAATCCTAAAATCCTAATGAATATGTTTTAATAAATAAGATGTAATAACCTTTAATGAAGTTTAAATATATAAACTAATATCTTAATATAACTCTATTTTCTCATAAAACAAAACTAGTACTAGTACTTATGATAGCTATAAGAAAGCTCATATCTTGCTGTTTTTATGCTAATTCCTTTCCCTAGTCCTGTCCTCACCAATGCCAGCATTCACAACTAGACATATTTTTAAAGCCCAGAGAAAGCAATCATTTCTCCACATCCAAACCCACGTGGAACTGTATGGAACAGTGGGGCAGTCATGCTTTGGCTGCAGTCTCAAAACTAATAGGTGCTCAGTTACGGCTTAAATGCTTTCTCTGCCCTGGTAATGGTCCAAGTGGTGTCCACTATGAAAAGCACCATCCTGTCACCATTCTTAGAACAAATTAAGGAGAGTTAAAAATATGCTTAAGAAACATAGCTAACAAATATATAATTATTTTTATTGTCTAGGGATGCACTATCCAATATGGTAGCCACTAGCTAAAGTGACTATTTGGCGGTGATACGTTGGTAAATATTTAACAATCAGTTACCCCTCAAAAAAAATTACAACGGTTGATGATTTCTGTGGTATAAATATTCCCGCAGTGGCCTATTTTAATCTACCAACGAACCAGCTCATGAAATTCTAAAAATTTAAAAACTGGCTCTGGCAATCCAGTGTGAGCTGTCTCCAGCACACCACTGAGGGAGCTAGTCCAAATTGAGATGTGTTTTTTTTTTAAGTGTGAAATATACACTGTATTTTTAAGACAGTTTTAAAAAAAGAATGTAAAATGCTCAATATCTATGTTGATTACATTTGAAATGATATTTCAGGTACACTGACTTTAATAAAATATGTTATTAAAATTAATTACAATTGTCATTTACCTTTGTAAAATGTGGCTACTAGAAAATGTAAAATTACATATGTGACTCACATTTTATCCTGATGAACAGCACTGATTTAGACAAATATTTTTAAACGAACATAGTATATTTTATTAATATATATTATTTGCTTAGTTACACTGGCTACCAAAACCTGGTTAAATCAAATTTCCAGGATCCTTAATCTGATTAACTCAGACAACTCAGAAAATGATGGCCAGAGCAGTATCGTGGTATGTTCCATCTTACACTTCCCTCCACCCTAAAAAATCTTTGAATATGTCTATATATTTTTTAAAAATTGTCTTATTACTTCTCAGTTCCAGTTAGTATTAAATGGCACTTGAAAGCACTTCATCTTCGACATATCTGGTAAGAATGGGATCAGTGGAAAAATTTTAAATGTATAATGTGATCAAATCTTATAACCCTGTGCACACCTTTAAGAAATAATGGGTGAAGCAAATTGAAAACTGTAGCACATGGACTGAATTCATGGACATGTGAGTTTTATTGAGGCCTGTAATTTTCCACTGGTTCCACTGATGGCCTATGAATATACTACACGTGACTATGAAAAGCCTTTGACTGCACTTCAGTGAGCTGATAGCTTAGCTTGAATGAATGATAATGCATACTCACAGGTGAGCCGCACCTTAATAAAGGAATGGAAGAAGGGCCAAGACACAAAAAGTAGCTTCAGTCAAAAAATTATAACTGGCAGATAACATATGACCTTTGCCTGGTTACTATGCCCAGACTGTCGGCAAATACTCCTTGCAACCATTACACACAAAAAGTAGGATGGTTTCCACTCATCAAAATTATGAATTCCAAATTCAATAGGCCTTTCTTACCAGGAAATTTGCAAGATCTGATTAGTCACTGTAAATTACTTTTTCATTATGCTAATGTGCATACAATTATTGCCATCCTTACAGAATGCCATAACATAAAGGTATAAATGGATAGAACTCCAAACTGGGTATAAGACAATGGAAGATAGGAAGGTGTCACGGAGTGGAGGTAAGTACTCTGGACTGGACATGAGATGACCTCTGTTCCAGTTCTGATTTCCTCTCTCTCTGTTTAACCCTGAGCACTCCATTTAACCACTAGACTTCAGTTTTTTACCTGCAAAATAGAGATAACAGCTGTCTTATGAGGTGATTGTGAGCTTGACTTAAGCAATTACATAAAAAAGGGTTTGAATATGGAATATTTTACATAGTGTTACTATTAACCTGCTTTAGGGAGCAAGCTGGTGTCTCCAAAGAACAGTCAAAGATGGTAACTTTCTGATAAAAAATCCATCTTTCAAGGTATGTTTAGATAAATAATCCACTGAGCAAGGCTGTCTAAAATTGAGAGTTCTTTGCAAAATGTTAAGAAAACTCTTTAAAAAGTCAGTT
>NW_011892392.1:0-1567 GCF_000151845.1 Pteropus vampyrus
TGGCAGCTCTGCCCCTGGGGCTGCCCGCCTTGCCCGCACCCCGACTCCAGGCCTGGACCAGGAGGCATGTCTTCCGGCTCGGCAGAGCTCAGCCCCCGCCTGCTCGGCCTCTCCTGCAGCTGGCGCCCTCCCCCGGGAACTGGAGGGGCTGAGAGAACAGCCCCCAGCCCGCAGAGCCCCGGCTGCCCAGGTGCCCGGCCCAGGCCCCGGGCAGGAGGGGACGCCGGCATTGCAGGTGCCTCTTCCGCTAATCCCGGGGCTCACAGGGGCCCCGCCCCCGCTGACATTTCCAGGCTGTGCCCGCCGACCAGCTTCCTGTGACATTTAGACAGGCTCATCCGTGATTACATTTTTTGATGACTTTGGGGCCCAGGGTGAGCTCAGCTGATGCCCAGCTGGCCCGCCTGGATCCCGAGCTCGCTTTCAATAAACGCGTCCCCTCCAGCTGCAGGCTGTGGTCCCCACCCGGGCCGACCCGAGCGCCGAGCCCAGGTTCCCTGGGGGCCCTTGGTTTCCATGCCTGGTCCCACAGAGCCCCCCACAGCTGAGCCTGCAGCTCTTACCCACAACCAGTCCCCCAGGGAAGGCTCCCTGGGGGTCAGGAGAGGCCGGCTGCATTCATTCGCCTGCATGCTGTTCTTTCGTTCATTCATTCATTCATTCATTCACCCAAGAAGCCTCTCCTGGGGTGCCGTTGAGAAAAGGCAGGGTCTCGCCCCTTGAGGCTCTCCAAGTTGATGGGGGACCCATGAGGGTCCCTGCGATATAGGTGAGAACCACCCAGGGCCTCCAGGCTGAACCCTGAGGCAGGAGTGGGGGACACTTACAGGCCCTGGCCCCGCCCCACGTGTCCGAGGAGAGAGTGGCCAGTGCTCGCCGCTGCACAGGGGTGCAGGGGCCCGGACAGCAAAGGGCGGGGCTCCGAGGGCACCTCCCCTCGCCCCAAGGTTTCTAGGAAAAGGTTCCAAGTTCTGACAAGCTCCCTAGATTTCAGAGCCCGGGGAGCCCCAGCCCAAGGGATGGGGGTCTTCCGGGCCCTCCCTGGGCGAGGAAGCAGCCAGGGCCCGGCAGAGGCCTCAGGGAGACTGAGCTCGGGGGTGCAGCCTAAGCACCCAGAGCCGGGACAGCTGGGGTCCCTCGCCCTGGCCGGTCAGGCTGGCAGTGAGGGGCGGGTGTGCAGACCGGCGTCCCTCGTGGCCGAGGTCTGCGGGCCGGGGGCTCCCCGTCTCTCACTGTGGCTTGGGCCCCTTCTGTCCCTACCCCCTCTGCCGACTGGGGGAGACCTGGCCTGTGCTCAGCTGGCCAGGCACTGGGGACGGCCACGCAGGCAGGGGGCCCGGGCCCCCACTTCTGCCTGGACAAGGGGCCGCTCCCTCTAGCGCCCCTCCCCCACGGCAGGGCTCACTGCAGCTCTGACTGTCACTTCTCTGTGAGACTCACTAAGTCAAGTCCCCTCCCTCTGACGGAGGAGGGGTCTTCACGGCCCCCTGTCTCCCCAGCACCTGCACTGCAGGGCCCCCCCCCCACGACTGTCATATAAACAAACCAAGGGAGAAGTTCAGGGAGT
>NW_011892392.1:4552-5087 GCF_000151845.1 Pteropus vampyrus
TGGCAGCAAGACCTCATCGGCAGGCCAACCCAGAGGCCCCAGGCCGGCCCGGCCTCTTCGGGACACCCCGTCCCCTGCCTGCGTGTCCCTCGCTCCGTCCCAGAGCCCAGGGGAGTGGCCTCTCTGACCCACGAACAAAATTTCCAGACACAGTTAGACGTCGGTGGGAATGGACAGTGACCGACCCGCCTCAGAGCCCCAGGGGGCATGTGTCCTGAGCGGCCCCGCCAAGCGGCCTCAGCCATCGCTGCTGGGGACGTCCCGGTGCCACCTGGACAGCGAGCCCATGGCCAATATTTCTCCAAATTATTATAAATGGCCCAGCAAGTCTACCAGAATTTGTCCTCCAAGAGAAGTTACTGCCACCAGCTGGAGAGGCAAAGGATCTCAGCCCGCCCCTGTCCCCCTGGAGGGGCCGCTTCCCCAGGAGGTGGCTCTCCAGCTGGCTGCAGAGCAGGGAGCCGTCCACACCAGGTGACGGAGGAGAGCGCACGGGGCCGGGCTCTCCAAAGGCGCTTGCACACACACGCACACG
>NW_011892392.1:8447-9197 GCF_000151845.1 Pteropus vampyrus
CAGTGGGGCCTGCACCCCGTGCGCCCGTCCCAGGCTGGGCCCCTGCCCGGCTCGCCACGGCCCCAGCCCAGGCCAGGGGCTCCCACCATCCACGGTCCACCCAGAGGAGGCGGTTTGTGTCTCAGGCAGCAGAGGGCAGTGGCTGAAGCCCCAGGCAGTCCTGGCCGGCACTCGGCAGAGCAGCTGCCCCAGCCACGTGAGCAGACGCTCACTCGCAGGGGACCCCGTGGTGAGCCACCCGGCCCGCGCCTGAGTAAGGCCCCCAGTGGGAGCTGTGTCACCCCTACTGACAGCAGGCCTGTCCCCAGCCCCCAGTCCATTAGGCCGCACCCTGCTGCAGCAGTGGGGGAGGCTCTTGCTCGACAGTGGGGAGCGGGTGGGGACGCCCTGCCAAGTCCGGAGGAGCAGCTTCTGGGACCCCCAGAGGGCCGAGCCCCGGAGCCTCGGAGCCAGGTGATTCTGCACGGGGGTGCAGGCAGGCCCTCCCTCCCGCCCCC
Source organism: Pteropus vampyrus (assembly GCF_000151845.1). NCBI lineage: Eukaryota > Metazoa > Chordata > Mammalia > Chiroptera > Pteropodidae > Pteropus > Pteropus vampyrus. The sequence continues at coordinate 8,945 of NW_011892392.1, forward strand.
CCATCTCCTCCCCGCCCCCGGAAAGGGAAGGCAGGGACGGCAGACTCCCCGCTCCCAGAAGTGCCTGGCCGTCACAGCCCGCCCCTTGAGGGTAAGCTGGGGGCTTGGCGAGGCCTCCCTGAGCAACCCTGCTCCTGGCACAGGCCCGGGGTCCGACGTCCGATGCTCTCGGCAGCAGAGGGGACAGGCAGGGGGGTGGGTTCAGCCAGGCCTGTGGGCAGCTGCCAGGCATAGTTGAGTTGACCACGAAGCC
>NW_011892393.1:0-836 GCF_000151845.1 Pteropus vampyrus
GGTCACAGCACACAGACCTCCCCGACCAGAGTGCCCTGGCACGTGGCCCCGACTTCTGGGTCAGCGTCTCAAAGACGGCGGGTGATTGGGACACGCGCTGCAGGGAGCCAGAATGCGGGCGCGTGGGGACCGGCGGCCTGCTCACGTCATCTGCTGCGTCGCCTGTGTCCCAAGTGGCAGACGGAGTCCCGAGGCCTCGACGCCGGGCAAGCAGAGAGGGCCTCTGTCCATCACTGTCGGCTGCAGCGTTCACACCGATTTTGCCGTTTCTAACGTAAACCGTGTCGAGTGCGGTGTCTGAGGGTTTGCAACGAGCAATAAAGTACAAGCAGACGTTCAATTTACTTAAAGCTTATGCGTGTCAGCGCCTACCTAAATAAAAAAGAGGAAAATAAACTGACAGTGATTAATATCAATATGATTTGTTTTGCTTATTCTCTGAAGTAGTAACTTGAACCTTTTTGTTTAAAACAGGCGGAGAAGTGATACAGGGAAGTGCAGAGGCGGCTCGGCCTCCGTTGTCACTCATTTCTTTGCCATCATTGGGGGAAATTTGATTTTCTGTGGTGTTAAACGGGCAAACACTAATTTTCTTTATTCGGCAAGAAAAATGTGATCAAGGTTTGGATGTGTCGGGAAAGAGAAACGTGTCTGATTTCGCGGTGGTCATCCGTGTAAACCCACGCGAGGTCACATGGGGGGGCAGTGCTGGGCTCTCAGCAGCTACAGGCGCGAACTGTGGGATCTGCCCTTTCTCCGTGAAAGAGGTCGTGAGAGTAGGTTCGGTGCCGGCCGTTTAATTCTGCCTCTGCTGTGGGGCTGTGGGTGGGCTGAGG
>NW_011892393.1:886-1971 GCF_000151845.1 Pteropus vampyrus
GGATCTGCCCTTTCTCCGTGAAAGAGGTCGTGAGAGTAGGTTCGGTGCCGGCCGTTTAATTCTGCCTCTGCTGTGGGGCTGTGGGTGGGCTGAGGTGGAGGCCCTGGCCCTGAGCGAGGTGCGGGGGACCTGCCCAGACGCCCCCGAGACCGTCTCCCCGCTCAGCACCGCTCTGCGCCCGGCTCTCGCTCCTGCCGCCGTCAGGGCGGGTGTTCCAGGCATCGCCCCGTGTGGACTGCCCCCTGCACCATGCAGTTGGCCCCAGGAACCCCAAGACGTCCCCGTGAAGCAAGTCCCAGCGTTGTCCGTGAAATCGTGTTCAGGTGGCAGGGCCGGCTTCGGGCTGCATTGTGGACTGTCCCAGGGTGAGCAGCCAGGGGCCAAGGGAGCACAGGTGGCGCTCGCCGTGAGGGACGTTGCGGCTCACGCTGGGTGTCTGAGCCTTTGTGTGACAGCGACCTTCGGCGGGGAGCGTGCCCGCATAAGGGGGCCTGGGCCTGTCCTGTCCTCGAGTGCCAGCCGGTTAGCTGGTGCCGACGGTGAGAATGCAGACCAGGCTCCCAGGACACGCGGGGCAGGGCCCTGGCCCTCAGTCCCTCAGGGCTGTGACCCTTTGCTTCATCCGTGCCCAAGGGACACCGCAAGGCGTGGTCGTCAGGACGGCTCGGCGAAGCAGGCCTGAGAAACAGGTCTGGTCTGGAACGCTGCCCGTGCCCTGGAGCGGGGGCAGCGGCCTCTGGGCCGCGGTCGGCCTCCTGCTCTTGCAAGCCCAGTCGCATCGGGAAGGGCCGAGCTCGCCTACTCTCGTGCTGCTCACAGCCGCGGTCCCCGTCACAGCAGCAGCAGCAGTTACGACGGAGATGCTGGCTCGCGAGGCCTAGATGGCTCCCTCTGCAGCCCCGTTGGGAGACGCCCGCGCCCGCCTGCTCCAGTGCGAACGTGAGCAGCCCTGCCCGTCGTCCACCGTCATCTGGTGGCCCCACCGAGAGTCTAAATGTAAAGCGTGACCTTAATATTAACGACAGGTTTTATTCAGCGTAACGTATCCAAATACTGTCGTTGCGTCACTAATCGGTATTAACGAG
>NW_011892394.1:0-2201 GCF_000151845.1 Pteropus vampyrus
TAGGTATCCTGTGTTGCACAGTGGCACAGTCTCCCTAATCACCTGCACCAGGGCTGTGGGTGTGTTCCCTGTATGGGTTGTTTGTGTTCTGTTGTAGCCAAGCCTTGATTGCTGTTAGCACGTCAGTGAATGGGATTGGCTCGCAAACTGACTGTGGTGTTTGGCCATGCCCACAGGGTATCAGTGGCTATGTGGGGGTGACCTCTTGGAGTGGGATTTGCCCCAGCTGACTTGTGTACCTGCTGGGACCACCCTTTGAATGTACCGCTTATGGGACTAGTCAGGTGTTGCTTTGTTGTGGTCTGGTGCCAGCCTTCCTGTGTGTTGGTTCTGTGGCCCCTTGGAAGGAGCTCCCGAGTAGGCTAATGTCAGCCACTGCCTTTGATTACTCAGGGCTACCTGATGGGAGCTACATGGTGATCCATGGATGGCGGCTGCCTATGCTCGATATAAAGGTATGTGGGAGAGACAATGCTGCAGGCTGAGGTATGATTACTCCCAGTACTAAGCCTGGGCTGGTTTAGCAAAAGGTGTAGTGAGTCTCAAAGACTGAGGCTGCCTGCCAGTTGCCCATAAAACTCTACAGCTGGAAGAGCCTTTTGGGTGGTATGAGAGTCCAACACCTAAAATTTGTTAAAAAAATATTGTAGCTCAGGGCAGGGTTTGTGGTCTGCCACTGAAAGTCTCTCTTGGGATACAAAGGCCTTGTATGGCCTGCAGAAACTAAGTATTATTTTTGCTGTCTAATTCATGGCCCAAGGAAAGCACAAGGTGTGGCTGACTACCTGGGAATGTCTCACCACAGGTAATTTGTGGGTGGGATCTCAGGGAGACACAGAGCCATCAGGACAGTACTGCATCAGATTTGCTACCAGTTCTGCATCCGTGGATTCCTCTGAAAGTCAAAGATCACAGTGAGACCAGCTTTCATCTGTGTCTGGCCCAGACTCTCATGATCTGCCCAAGAGATACGGCAGCTCCTACAGCTAAAGTCTGTTGCCTCCACAGAATACACAGCCCCAGGAAGGGATAGGGCAGGGGTGGCTGCCCAGCAATAGGCCCAATGGAAGGCAATTTGTGGGTTGGGTGAGATGGGGTCTCAGAGAGACATGGGGCCATCAGACCAATACAGCATCAGATTTTCTGCCAGTTCTGAGTCCACAGGCTCCCATAAAAGTTACAGATTATAGCGAGGCCAGCTGTCATCTGCATCTGTCCCATAGAACCATGTGATCTGCTGAAGAGGTACTACAGCCTGTGCTGACAGCAGTTGTCCACCACCAGATGTTTCCCCTGAAATGTGTACATTGCAAAGTCTGTTGCCTCTGTGGAATGCATGGCCCCAGGAAGGGGCAGCGTGAGGGTGGATGCCTAGGAATGGGCTTGCTGGGGGCAGGTAATTTGTGTATTGGGTGGGGCAGGCTGATCTCACTGGACCAATACAGCTTCAGAAGTGGCTGTGTGAGGGAAATGTTCAACACAGGCAAGATGGCGCCAGCCTGTAGATTGCCCTGGAGGAGGGCCCAACAGAACAAGGTTTAGTCCTCACTCTGGTGCCACGCAACTCAGTCTTTCCCCGTACATCTCTTATGCCTCCCGAGCTGCCAATCCTCTGCTGGCACCCAGGATGAGTGTCTGCGGGGTAGTGAGCCTGTGCACGGGCCCTTTATAGGGGGTGTCTGGGTTTTTAGTTTTCTTTCATCTCATCCAGATGGCATAATCCCCAATGATTTTTAGTCAGATTTTGTGAGAACTCCTCTTCTCGGGCCTGGGACTCATGGCTAGGGAGCCCACGTGTGGGACTAGGACCCTTCTCTCCTTCAGGGGTCCTCTGTGGCTGTGCTCTCCTACCTGGTGCTCCACTGCCATGCATGGGTGGGAGACTAGCCTGTTTCTTGTTTCTGCCCCTCCTCCCAGTCTCGATGTGGCTTTTTTCTTTATGTCTTCAGATGTCTGAGTTATTATCAGCTAGACTGGATAGGATGAGGACTGTTGGCCAGCATAGAGGGTAACCATCCCAGAGTGAAAGAAGTCGGAAAGCTCTGGGAGAAATGTCTGTAATAAAGGAAATTGATTTAAAAAATACCTGATACATTTGGATACATTGAAAGGGATTTAGACTACTGGGGAATAGTTTGGAAACAAATTAATGTTAGGCATGTAGGAAACTAGAGCAGTTATTAAATCTGAAGAAAGCAAAA
>NW_011892394.1:3311-4615 GCF_000151845.1 Pteropus vampyrus
ATATATTATACAATAATATATGAAATATGTTACAGAGGTTAGATTATAGATACTTTTTATGACCTTTACCCTATACTTATACAGACATATCTACATGTTCCTATATACACTTGTACATTTATTTTTCAAAAATCAGAAGTTACTCTTCATATTGATCAACTAGTCACTTTTAAAAAAATATATTTTCAATTACAGTTCTCATTCAGTATTATATTAGTTTCATTAGTGTACAGATCCTCCCAATTAGTCTAATACCCATGTGGCACTATACATAGTTATGCCAATATTGTTGATTATATTCCCTATGCTGTAATTTACATCTGTGTGACAATTTTTTAACTGCCAATTTGGACTTTTTAATACCTTCACTTTTTCACGCAACCTCCCAGCCCCCCTGTCATCTGGCACCATCAGTTTGTTCTCTGTATCTTTTAGTCTGTTTCTGTCTTGTTCATTTATTTTGTTCTTTAGATTCCAAATATAAGTGAGATAATATGGTATTTGCCTTTCCCTGTTTGACTTATTTCACTTAGCATGATACCTTCCAGATCTATCCATCTTGTCACAAATGGTAAGATTTCATTTTTTATGGCCAAGTAATATTCTATTGTATATATGTAACACATCCTATTTATCAAATCATCATTGATGGGGTCAAGGTTTCTTAGGTTTAGGTTTTTACCATATCTTGGCTATCATAAATAATGCTGCAGTGAACATGGGGGTGCACATATCTTTTTGAAATAGTGTTTTGGATTTCTTTGGATAAATACCCAGAAATGGAACTGCTGGGTCATAAGGTAGTGCTATTTTTAATTTTTTGAGCAATTTCCAGACCGTGTTCCATAGTGGTCGTACCAATTGGAAATCCCACAAACAGTTCACAAGGATTTAGATAGTTTCATATACCTATTCATGTAGAATATCCACAATTACATGAAAAAACAATTGAAATATGCCTGCATTCCAGCTATATATCTAGATGAGACCAGATATTTTTTTTCATATGCTTCAACCAAAGTAACATATTTCAACAGACAGAATATATGAACATATGGGAACATAAAGTTGTTTTCTATTATGCCAAGCATTAAAGACATTTGCAAAACATGTAAAACAATGCCACTCTTCTCACTTTTTGTTTAAAAAAAACAATTATTTTTCATAAAAGTATGTTGTTTTCACATAAAATGGTTTTATTGCTGTTTTAAAAATAATAAATGCATTTTATAAGATTTTTCACTTTTAATTTCCTACATGGTAAATAATGGTAGATATAACCCACAGAGACAGAAATTTTCTTG
>NW_011892394.1:6270-6785 GCF_000151845.1 Pteropus vampyrus
CCAACCAAATTGAGCATATGATGACATATGGACACCCTCTCCCCAAAATTAAAGCTTAACAGAATTTTTTTTTTTTTTTACTTTTCAACTGGTGGTGACATTGTGCTAAGAGTCACCACACATATTCTGCTGACACAGAATGTAGAATTTGAAATAAGATGGAAGAATGTATTTCTAATGCATTTGACTTTGGAATTGGTAGGACTGTCTAGCAAAATAAAATCTCTTATGGTGTTACAGGGACTATGCTCTCTCTTTATCCAATTTCTTAATTAAAATAGGAAGTGAAAAATCTAAGGTCTGTGTTTATGCAGTGTTAACTCTATTCCTTCACAGATAAGAATGGGGATATTAAATTGTTCTTGCTCTCAGAGCAGTAAGATAGTGACAGATAAATTATATTGTATTTTTATTCACATAGAGCTAATCCCTGTTTTTCAAGTTATTCTTAAATATAAAAAAAGTTATTAAGACAAGAAAGTCAAAGCTCAGATGTTATGGAGGAGAATAAATGC
>NW_011892395.1:0-430 GCF_000151845.1 Pteropus vampyrus
GTACATGCTGGGTGTCACTGCCTGGTTTCCTTTCCTCGTCCTTTGTAACTAAAAACTCAATTTGCAGCTTGAGCCTGCATCCTCACACCACACCTCCTCATTGATCTCCTGGACTCTGCCTGAGAAATGATTTTATAAGCTGGCTAGCTTTGAAAAGCATGGAGCAGCAACCGTTGAACATATGCTTCTATGGGTATATATTTATTCATCGTATGTTAAGTGCAATCTGAGGCATTTTGCATATTTTATTTATTTATTTTTGTCACAGAGAGCAATTTAAGAGAAGGAAAAAGAAGGAAAAAAGTCTACCCCTGAATAGAGACAGATGTCACATATGTTGGACCCTGAGGTTCCCCAAGTCCATTGTATTGAGAAGAGAGGTGGGTGGTGGAAGGAAACTCACAAGCACTGAGAATTAAGCACCAACTCT
>NW_011892395.1:3645-4612 GCF_000151845.1 Pteropus vampyrus
GAGAAATGCTTTTAGAAAGTATGTATAAAGACATGTAGTTCTGACATAGAAAGTTGCCTTCCAAAAATGCAACTGTATGCTTTTTATTCTTTTATTTTTAAACTTACATAAATTCTTATTTATATTTGCATATGTAGAGGGAGAAAATATACAAAAAAGATAGATGTATAGACCAAAGTGTGGCAGAGTTATCTCTAAAATGAGTGAGTGGTAGAAAAAGAAGACCTTGTTTTTTATTTTTCTGTATACATTTCAGCAGTGTTTGAATGTGTTTTATTTTATTTTACAATGAGTCTGAGCTACTGAACAACAACAGCAGAAAAAAAAAATTAAGAGAAAAGAAGATTGAAGATCGGATAGTGAAAATACCTATAAAAGCAAAAATTCTATTGTAATAAAGATGAATACAATTATTCTGGCTTTTCATTTCAGAGCTAGAAAAAAAGAGTGTCTAATTATCAGTGTCCCAATGGCTACGGATTTTTCTTCATAGGCACCCAGCACATCCACTAAGAACTTGGCAGTCTCTGCCTCTGACCCTGTCACGTCCCCAGGAGGTGACGCCCCACAGCCTCATTCGCTCTTCCTGCACGTGCCTCTGATTTAGACTCCCTGCCACACGTATCTCGCACACCTCACAGTCCCTGCTACCCAGAATACTACTTTTATTTTATCACTCCTCGGCCCCCAAAACCCACCTGGCCAAACACCCCCAGCTGGCCTTGAACTTCATCTTGAAAGAACACCTGTACCCTAAAACAGGGATAGTCTCGAAAACTCAAAGCAGTGTTGCTCCTTTAAGAAAAAAAAAAATTCCACCCCATGCCCCTCCCAAATTATAGAACATGGGAAATTTGAAAACTGTCCTTACGGACTTCTGGGAATCTATTCTAAAGAAACAACTCAAAGCACAGAAAAAGCCTTGTGCCCAAAGATGCTCAGAGCAACCTTGTTTATACTAGACTCA
>NW_011892395.1:7457-7813 GCF_000151845.1 Pteropus vampyrus
TGAGGGCCGGATGCCAGGCAGACGGGGTTGGGATTCCCCTGGTCAGTGGTGCCCGGGCTGTGCTCCAAAGTGATTTCTCACTCTGATGACTCTCCTTGCATGCCTTCCCCACCCCTCTCGAGTTTTGTTTCCTTTAATTACAATCCAATTGAGTCCTTAAAGGGGTAAAAGATGAGGAATGGAAAGAAGCAGCCTCTCTCTCCTTCACTGAACCACACTGCAGTTTTTGCCTCCGGCTGAGTGGTGCCAAGAGGTGCCTGACCTATAATAAATGAAAATTCATATATTTATTCATCTTGACTTTTTAAAAGGCAGCACTTTTTGTTGCCTCTTAGCATCTCAAGGCAATCGGGGGT
>NW_011892396.1:0-589 GCF_000151845.1 Pteropus vampyrus
TTCCAGAAACTAGGCCTAAGGTATAGACTTCCTTTGTCCAGTTTCAGGTTTTAATTATTCTTTAACCCTTTCACATTTCAGCGGGCTATTACAATCTTGACCGAATTTTATTTCAGTAAAGCGCAGGGGCTTCGACAGAGAGAAAACACTTTAAAATAGAAATTAAGTCCCGTTGGGTTGAGGACCCTGAGCCAAGCACGCCGGGTTCTGTCCGAACACGTTGCCCACGCAGGCTGGATGACCGTTTGGGACAGGCGGACATCTGGCAGAAGGGGTCTTGTCTCCAATCAAATCGAAGCCGCCCTGGTTCTGTGTGAGGGTCTCCGCTCCCATGCATTTTCAGAGTCACCCCGATAACCGTTTGTTAACCTCCCACAGGGCCCGGATGAGTGTGTGGCGACCTAGGAGTTAGGAGCAAAGGTGGCTCCAGCTGTCCTTCGCCGACAGCCTCCTCGAAGGCCCGAATGTCGCTGAGTGTGACAGGACCCATTGTAAGAGTTCCGGAAAAGGAAGAGGACCCCAGCAGATGGACAGACGGACCCACCGATTCTACCCCTAGGATACCAATGAGAACAGAATATTCTTACGC
>NW_011892396.1:3499-5599 GCF_000151845.1 Pteropus vampyrus
AAAGGGTAACATCTCATGCAAAGCCCCTGAGAGGTGAGCCTTACATTTTCATATTCTGCATCAAATGCTCCATAAATATTCGAATGAACGACCTGAGCCAACGATGTGCAGTCAGTTCTTACAGTTCGCAATTCTGTATTTGTGACTTTGCCTGTTCGCTAAAATGTGTCTGTAGCTTTATAAATACTCGGGTGTTTTTGTGGTCCTTTATGAATGTGCATATGGGGAAACTGAGGCTCAGACAGGTGAGATGACCCTGCCCACGCTCACACGGGCTGGAGAACGGAGCCAAGTCTGGGTGGCTCAAAGCCCACCCCCAGCCCCTGGCCACCGGGCAGTACGGCCATCATCAAAGCAACACAGAAAAGGTGGGTGTACGTGACCAAATCACATCTTATCAAGGACAGGCGTCGTCTAAGGTGACCAAGTTTCACCCCACGGAAGGCTGGGCACAAACCGGGGAAAGAAGGGAGCTCCGAGCTCACGCAAGGCGGTGTCCGTGTGGGTCGGAGGAGAAGCGGGCACTGTGTGGGCCCCGCCCGTGGCCCCTCGTCACCTCCTCTCCCTGTGCAGGTGGCCAGAGGCGGACTGGCAGCGCCCAGACTCCACCCACGGGCTTTTGCCGCTGCCCTCGGCCTGCGCACGTGCTCCGCAGCAGCTCTCAGCCGGTGGTGACGGGGATGAGAACACGCTTGCCCTGACAGGATCCCTCCTTAAATAAACTACGGGCTCCCAGATCCTTGTCTCAGGTCCTGCTTCTGGGGAAGCGAGTCCGAAACCGTCCTGTCGCAGTCAGGCGCAGCGGGGGAATTATCGGCATATTAATTCCCCTTTCGTTCTCATTCTGATGAACGCGTCGGCCTTGCTAAGATGAGCGTAGGGGATTTTTATCTTGCCCTCCCTTCTTCTTCGAGTCTCTTGTCGCTTTCAGTTAGCATGTCGCCGTGTACGACGGCGTGCAGACTGTGGCGGAGTAGAAAACACAAAGGCACCAGGACCAGGACACAGCCCGGATCCACACACCACGCTTCCTTAGCCACCGTTAGTGGAGCCTTCGGTTATTTGCAGCCAAAGACAGCCCGCTCTGATCCAGGCTCCGGGATGCTTTACGGAAACGGCGGACAGTTTCTCGGTGGTTCTTCCTGCCAAGAATGTCTGTCCAACCCGTATGTCGTTATGAGGCGACGTTAGACACACCCAAACTGGGAATTATTCTACATCCTTGGCTGTGCTCTTCAAAAACGCTGAGATCAAGGGACACGAAGAAAGAACCAGAAGCTGTTCTAGATTCGCGGATGTTAAAGACACCAGACACGTAAATAGAATTTGTGACCCTAGAATGGATCCTGGACTGCGGGAGGTCGGGAGAGGGGGGCGGCGGGAGCAAGAGCTTGACATTTCGTGAAATTCGAATACAAACCGTGGAGTAGATAACAGTAGTGGATCGATGTTCTTCCACAGCTTGACGGTGGTGGTGCTCTGCTCTCGGGAATTACGCGCCGAAGAACTTAGGTGTGAAAAGGCATTCGCAAATGCTTCGGGAACACACAGACACACCTGTACGCGGAGAAGACGGATTTCAGCAAAATGGTGAAGGCGAAGAAATGCGAACGTTTGTCTTTCGTTGATAACCCCCTCCCCCCCCCCCAAATGATGTGATTTTTGAAGGAGTCAGCGCAGATGGGTGAAGAATCATCATGTTTTAAAAATAACAGCGAGCACATGCTTGCTGTGCATTGAGTGCCGTTCTAACTGCTTTATGGGTATTAACTCATTTAATTTAATTTTAGCCCTTTGAATCATTTAGTGTGTAATTCATAATCATCAGAGATATAGTTATAATGTAATTAATCTAATCATTTAATAAATATCGATAAACATTAATCCCTTGATAATATTTCATCATTTATCTGCATCAACAAAATTTAATATCTTGTACCTTATAATATTTAATCATTTAATTGACAAAAGTAAAGCTTCGGGTTTTTGTTTTTTTTTTAATTTCGTCAAAGCCAATAGTTAATGACACTAAAAGCTAATGTTTATTGAGCCCTTCAAATGTGCCAGGAATGGTTCTAAGCATTTGACATGCACTAACTC
>NW_011892396.1:6541-8761 GCF_000151845.1 Pteropus vampyrus
CCCCAGATAGCAGGGTCGAGACTACGGTGAGACGAAGGGCTCGAGATATAAGGTGACACTCACTCCTGGGGATGTGCAGGTGCCCTAGGCACCCCGCAGGCCTGACTCTGGTCCCCACCCTGCCAAACAGCCTCTGCCTCCATCTCCGGCACCTTCCCCAACTCTCCCCCGTTCCCCTCCTCAATAGGCAGGGGGATCATTTTAGAGAGACGTCTGATTGTGCCATTCCCCTGAGGAAAACCCTCTGGCCGCTGCCTGCAGGGCTTTCCAGAGCCCTGCGGATCTGCCTCGTGCCCAGCTCTCCACCCCCAGACTCTCCTCCCACGTTCTGAACGGCTCCCAGCTCCTGCAGCCTGATGGGCTGTCTGTCCAATCTGGGTTTTACAGCGGCCACTCCCTCTGCCTGGAACGGTCTTGTCTGCCTACTTTTCCAAGCTAACGCCAACTCATTTTTCAGATGTCACTGGGAAAAAATATATATATATCAGGGCAGTGGATTAGGAGAGGAGCTGAGTTAGTCGTAGCCTGGCTTTGAAGTCAGCTCCGCCACTTTGTGGCACGACCTTGAGCGCGTTACATAATGTTTCTGGGCTTGAATTTTCTCATGTACACATTGGTGGTGAGAGGTCCACTTCGCGAACTGACCGTGGATAGGGGGTTTTAAAAAGGTGGTCCGTGTGACATTCTGAGATCAGCGCCTGGTACGTGGCTAGCATCGTTATGTATAGATGTCATGATGCCGCCTTCACTGCCGGCCCCCAGGTCTGGGTTAGAAGCCTCTCCCAGGCACTTCTCTAGCGTCTGCTGTTAATTCTGTCCCATGTGACTACTACCACGTGCTAAAGTCTTGTCTCTCTCTCTGGCTGGCAAGCCTGAAGGCAGAAGCTGGGTCTGTCTGGTTCACCGCTGTCCTGCCACCATACTGCCTGGCACGTAGTAGGTGCTCAATAAATAAGTGTTGCCCGCATGAGCCAATAGCACTAGTAACACAGCCACTGAGACGATCCCCACCCCAGCTCTGGGCTGGGCAAAGGAAGATTGATGAGCGCCCACAAGCACTCTGCAAGAGGAGTTCCCTGCTGAATTCAAAAGCCGCAAATTGTACCAAATATTAATTCGACCGAATGCGCGTGGGTCCCGCGCCGGGCACCGTGCTGTGTGATAGGAAATGCGAAGACCCGTCGGTCCTCGTCCTCGGTGAGGCGGCAGGCAGGATGCTTAGTAAGCGAGCTCACCGTCTCGTCATGCCGAATCGAAAGACTCCGCTGGCCTGAACTGCGCCGTTTCAGGAGTGCGGCTTCTTAATCAGACACGTCGGGGTTCAAATCCCTCAGCCCTATGACCTACACGCCACCGGTGTGACCTGAAGCGAGCTACCTGACTCCCCTGAGCTTCCAGGCCTTCCATCTGTACAAAGCAGACAACGGTGGGACAGACCTCAGAGGGTGGTTGGCATGGCAGAAACGAGGACATCCACAGTCCACCGTAGCCCAGGGTCCGGCACCCAGAAAATGCGCAGGCCGCTTTCGCCGTCGTGGTTGCGGCCAGCCCCAGCCCCTGGGTGGCCTGGCACCACGGACCCCTGGTTCTCTCTAACCTCTTCTTGAGCTTTCCTTCCTTTTTTCACTGCTTCGGATTAAAGATGGAGAAAATGCACATTCAGACCCAGCGCTGCTCGGCAGCACGGAGGCAGAGCGAATCTGTTGTGAGCGGCAGAGCACCGGGACACGTTTATTCCAAACCGGTCGCCAGCATGGAGCAGCCAGCCAGGCCAGGCCCGGCGCTTTGCAGATCTCATTTCCCTGTTTTCGATCGGCGTCTAAGACTCTGCACCTGAGGGTGGCCCAGGGCCCTGCGATGACTCCCACCAGGTTGACTTTGTCCTTCGCGGTGGATTTCGAGGAAGTGGAAACAGCGCTATCCCTCCGTACCTTCCTTCTCGTCTCTCGGTTCGGAGTACAGCTTACCCACGCCGCACACACACACGCAAAAGAAAGGATGCAAAAGGCATAAAGAGTCGGTCCTGTCTCTTAGGCCAGCCAGCTCTCCCGTCGATTGTCGATTGTTGGTGGGTGGGTGCCTGGAGCAGCCTCTTCAGAAGGATCCTGAGGCAGCTTCTGGGCTCAGAGCGAACGAGAGTGGTGATGGATGAGTAATGTCTGGCCTGGGGGTGTGGGTGGAGAGTGCCAGGTCCGAACACCCCTAGCTTAAAAGCACTTC
>NW_011892397.1:0-904 GCF_000151845.1 Pteropus vampyrus
GTCGTCACCCAGCCGCGAGGCCCCCCGTTCCGGGCATTCGCGATGCAGAACCGTCCACCCAGAGTCCGACTCCTCTCTGGCCACTGTCCCCAGGGTGGCTTCCCTGCCGAGTACGTCATGGACGAGGAAGGCCAAGGGCACTTGACCTGCCTGGACAGCAACCACTCCCACTTCATCCTCGTGGACGACGGGACCCACGGCCGCTACGGGGTCGAGATCCCCCTGCGGACGAAGCTGGAGAAGTTCATATCGGAGCAGACGAAGGAGAGAGGAGGTGGGGGAGGGCGCTTCCGGGAGCCCGGCAGAGGGGGGGCTGGTCGGGTGACGGGGACACAGCTGGCGGCCAGGATGCGCCGCAGGGGCCGCTCGGGGCAGGATCAGCACGCGCCTGGATTCCTCCGCCCTCGTCGGGGGGGTCGCCTCCCCAGGCCCTGTCACAGGACGGACAGTCAGTGTCCCAGGACCGTCGGGGCAGCCTCCCGCTTTTCTGTCTCAGGCCAGAGGCCATCTGCAGGCACGTCAGACACTCGGTCTCAGCTGAGAAGTAGAGCGTGTGATGCATCTTTCCCCTGTGGGTGGGATGGGGGGCACTGGCACAGTGCGGGTCAGGTACGCGGGACTTTGCTGCGGGGAGGGCTGAGGGGGACCCAGAAGGTTCTACCTGGCTCGGTCAGGCACCTTGAGAGCAGAGGTTTTCCAGGTTTGCTGCACATTGGAGTTCCCTGGAGGGCTCGTCACTCCCACCCCTCCGGCCAGCCCCCCATCTGTGCATGTCTAAGTTCCCAGGTGACACTGACCAGCAGGCCTGGGGAGCACACCGTCAGCACCCTGCTTTGACTGAGAGAACCTGGGTGCCGGTGTTTGGGGCGACAGTGAGACCAGGTTGGCAGGTGGACAGGAAGTT
>NW_011892397.1:3224-4882 GCF_000151845.1 Pteropus vampyrus
GGACCCTGGTCTCCAGGGATTTGGGGAGACTTCAGAGCCTGGGAGGGAGCTAGTTATGCCCAAAGGGGTGAGCCTTCGTGCCCCAGGGGCAGGACGTGTGGAGCGGGGACCGGACGGTGCAAACGCGAAGCTGCAGCGAGCAGGCCCCGGGGCCACGGCGTGAAGGACGGGCTCGGCCCCCCGCTGCGGGCTCGGCTTCCTTCAAGCGCCTACTGTCCTCGCTCGACTTCTGTGCTGGGATAACTTTAGACTGGGGAAGACTTGCGAAGGCGGAGGGGTGCTTTCCACCCTTCGCCCTCCACCCTTCACCCAGCCTCCCCCGGTGCCGCTGCCCTCGCCAGCGCAGCGTGTTTGCCGAAGCCGAGGGGCGGGCTTCGCGATGCAATGCGCCGCTGCTGTTTTTCTGCCCCGGGAGCCAAACCGAGACCCCCCATCGCGTTCGGCCGTCCTCTTTTACTGTCTTTTCCTTTAAGAGCGTGACGTTGTCTAGCTGGCCCATCAGGTTTCAGAGAACAGATGAGCCCGGCTGCTTTGGGCGTGGGGTGGGCGGGGCTCCTGAGCCATGAGCCCGGGGGGTGCCCCACCCCCAGACCACTTTGGGCCCAGGGACACTCCTGGCTGTTAGGACTGAGGACCTCGCTGCCCTGCAGTTGGGTAGTTCTGCTCTGAAGTCCCTGGTTCTCTTATTCCTGTGGGGGAGAGGGGACGGTACAGGCGGTGGAGCCGGGCGAGGACCCCGCATGGGCAGCCGGGCGGGGCTCGCAGGACTGGGGGGCTCTCCCTCATAGCCGGAGGCCCGTCGGTCACCGCGCCTCACAGGGGCCGTGCATTGCAGGTCCAGGACATCGTCCGGAGGCGGCAGCTGCTGACCATTTTCCGGGAGGGCAAGGACGGCCAGCAGGACGTGGACGTGGCCATCCTGCAGGCCTTGCTGAAAGGTACATGTCAGGTGAAGCGGGGGCCGGGGGCTCGGGACGCTGAGTCCTGGTCGGGCAGGTGTGTGGGTCAGAGGGCAGCCGAAGGCTGGTGTTGGGGTGCCCGTCACCAACGTCGGGGTGCGGGCTCCTGTATCACCTCGTTTTCTCGCTGAAACCTGAGCGCGGCCCACACTCATTCATCCCTTTGTGGTCACCGCAGCTTCTCATTAAGCTTCAGGGTTGGGAGAGGGACCTCGGAGGTCCCCCTGCAGAGTCCCTGCACTTGTCCTGTGCTTGACCTCCCCACCTCCCCGCCAGAGAGGCTGCAAAGCAGGGGTTCTCATGACGAAGGACGGGGCTCTAGGCCTCTCCCCAGTCTGCCCTCTGCCCCAGCACACACTCCCCGCTCCCCTCCGCCACTCCCGAGGCAGGCCCGTCCTTCCCGCTGACTTCCATGTGGCTGCGCTGGGGACACAGCCCCAGACAGACCCTGGCACACAGTAGGAGGCTCCCGTGGTGTCCCATCCGACGTCACTTTGATTCCTGGGCGTGCACTCCGCGCCCCTCTCACTGACAAAGGGCTCGGATATTTTCCATAAACCTCGCCTAACGGATGAAACAGTTAAAAGCGAGACTCGAGACCTGCCTTTAAAGGCCCGGGCTGGGAGGTTCTCGCTGGAACAGAGAAGAACCAGGAAGAGCTGACTCAACAGAATCAGAGCCGCTTCATCCCCGTGACAG
>NW_011892397.1:8631-10188 GCF_000151845.1 Pteropus vampyrus
GAGCGCTGGCTTCCTCGCGGTGCTGGACGCGGGACCGCGTGCCCGCAGGGCTGGGCGGCAGCCTCTTCCTGGTGGGCGGGTGGCCTGCGTGTCTCTTCCTCTCATAAGGACACCTTCACCACCTCCTTCGAGGCCCCGTCTCCAAGTGCAGTCACGCTCGGGGGCGGGGCTTCGATGTAGGAATTTGGGGGGCATAGTCGGTTCCCAGCTCCTTCTTTCTACACATCCCCAGTGGCGCGGAGCTCGTGCGGGGTGCCCTGCTCCCTCGGCCTGCTCGCCGGGGCGGACCGCGTCTCCACGCAGGCAGGGAGGGTCCCACCACACCTGCGTGAGGCCGGCACGCGCTGTAAGTGGAGGGGCAGTTGCTCGTCTACGTCTTGCTTCGCTGGGGGTCCTGTCTCAGGGCCAAGTGCAAGGCCGGCGTTGGCCTGGGTCCGGGAGTGCCCGTCTCCCGGGTCACCCAGGTTTCACGAGCGCCGCCTCAGGTGCCTGCGAGGGGCTGAGCGGCTCCTCCCCGTCCTGAGGATGTGGGGAGTCTGATGGTGAAACGTTTTCATCCGCGTTGTGACTCGCTTTGAGCGCCGCGTGACGTGTGCTTTGTACGACACCAGGTTCTCGTGCCAGTATTTTCGCGGCTTCGCGGCTCAGTTTCGTTTGGGGGCTGTCTCTGTCAGGTTGCGCTAGCCCGGCTGGGGAGCCGTCCACCCTCCTGTGCTCCAGATTGCCTGTGTGGCCGCACACGCCGGGGGCCTGGGGCCTGGGGCCTGGGGCCTGGCAGCGGCTCTGATGGGTCCCTCAGCTCCTTTCCCGACGAGTCTAAGATTAGATGGGGTTTTATGTTTTTCCTGCTAGAAAATGACTCACTCCTTTAGTCTCCAGTCTGCCCCTTGTCCCAGACGAGCTCTTCCTGACCCCTGAGAGACGTGGCTGCGGCTCAGGTTTACGAAGTCACAGCTCTGCCCTCCTGACTCCCGAGTGTGTAACACGCCCGGCGAGTGTGCTTCCGGAGGGCCAATGGAGGCTCACGCTTAATTACGTCTGTAATTTGGTAAACTTTTTTTTTTTTAATCTATAAAGAAGAGCCTTCAGGAAATGCCCAGAACCACTTAGAGAAAGTGTGGCTTTGTGCGTGACGTGGCAGCTCTGTTCTCTGCCCCTGGGGATCGTCTCGGGACTGTCCGAGGGAGCCTGCGTTCTTGTGTCCCAAAGCAGGTCGTGTCCCCTGCTCACATGTCACCTCGCTGTGTCCACTCGGCGCGGTGTAGGTCAGCTGAGGGACTCACGGCCACGAATCTGTTGACGGGAGGTTAGAGTTTTTCCTGTAGGGAAAGGCTCTGATGCCATCAGCTGAGGTGAGGAGCCTCAAGCTGCCGGGTGTACGGCAGGAGCGAGCGGGACCCCCGCTCTGGGCGAGTCTGGTGTCTGCAGTGGCGGGCTCGGGACTTCGGGGTGCATGAGAACCTTTTAGGGCACTGTTCACATGCAGGTCACAGGGCCTGCCTTCCGGGGACACGGGCTCCGTGGTGTGGGGAGGCTCAGGACCAGCATCCCCACCGG
>NW_011892398.1:0-883 GCF_000151845.1 Pteropus vampyrus
TGTCTTTATAAGATACTGTTGCAAACACAGGCAATGAGAAAATTGGCTGAAATAACTTGGGTTTCCTTGAAACCTGTCTTATGTGAGGGGACTAAACATGCCCCTTGACACCATGTTTAACCAACACTAGGTTTATTGCAGCCCACAGGATAGCAGGGATGAATGAAGGCCTTTGCCTTCTTGGTGTGATGTAGGTGAGCCTGGAAATTCCCCTGGCCAGTCATCTCCCCTCTCACACAGAGATAGCGCACAAAAAGAGGTTAACAGTGTGGGCTTGAAAGCCAGACTGCCTGGGTTTCCATCCTCCCAGCTTGATGAACACAGATTCCCAGAATCTATTTCCTCATCTCTAAAATGAGGATAATAGTACTCACTTCACCTCCAGCAATTGTGAGAACTAAATGAGATAAAGGCTGACAAAGCCCTCAGCACTATGCCTGGCACAGAACAGTAATCATTAGCTATTGTCGCCACTTTTTTGTGTGTTAAGCTTTGCCCAGGGGTGGAGCAGGGCACAAGCCTAGAACTGGTTACTAAGGTTACTTTGTAAGAACCCTGAACCGGGGAGGGAGGGAGCAGCAGAGCAGGTGAGGATAGTGTCAAACTCAACATTTTCCAAGAGACAAACAATATTCTGCTTCACCTTGGTCCTCAAGAGATTTCTAAGGAGCAGTGACAAGGCCTCAGGAAACGGGTCCGGGACAGAGAACAAGTTTCTTGTGACCACGTCCCTCAATATTGAGAAATGAGATCCCTAACAAGATATTGAGAATTCATCCAGTCCACACTGCTGGGATTTCTCCCCATTCACACCAACGCTTTCTTGGGGTTGACATGAACTGGCGCGCTAAATTAGACCAGCAGCTGAGCACTTTGAGCGGTT
>NW_011892398.1:933-1584 GCF_000151845.1 Pteropus vampyrus
GAGCAGGTGAGGATAGTGTCAAACTCAACATTTTCCAAGAGACAAACAATATTCTGCTTCACCTTGGTCCTCAAGAGATTTCTAAGGAGCAGTGATAAGGCCTCAGGAAAAAGGTCCGGGACAGAGAACAAGTTTCTTGTGACCACGTCCCTCAATATTGAGAAATGAGATCCCTAACAAGGTATTGAGAATTCATCCAGTCCACATTGCTGGGATTTCTCCCCATTCACACCAACGCTTTCTTGGGGTTGACATGAACTGGCGCGCTAAATTAGACCAGCAGCTGAGCACTTTGAGCGGTTCCACACGCCCTCCCCGAATTCAGTTAATCCACTTAAATGTGGGGTAATCTTTAAAATTAGTTGTGGCTCCGAAGGACCTCGCCTGGTAAGACAACGTGTGGTGTGGCCCACAGCTGGGGTTCGCGGCCAAGAGGTCTCGGAACACCGCCAGCGTCGCCCCTTTGCGTGAAACCCCGCAGCTCCGCGCCGGGGCAGCACCTAGTGCTGGAGGCCGCCGCCAATGAAGCTTCCCCAAGAAAACAAAGGGTGCGGGATGGGGTGGGGGGTAGGTATGAGAGAGGTAGAAAGTCAGCCTGCAGATGCAACCGTTGCAATCTGGGTCTCTTCTCTCTCTTGACGTAATGCATTT
>NW_011892398.1:2689-4262 GCF_000151845.1 Pteropus vampyrus
TATTAAAACCTCGTTAAGTTGAAAACGAAACAAGGAAGGTTTGGAAAATGCAAGATGTATGATTCCTCCTGGTTTAAGGCTGTGTGTGTGTGTGTGTATGTGCGTGTGTGTGTGTGTGTGTAATGCACCAATTTGCTAATATGGTTTAACTCTAAGGGTGTGTGTGTGTGTGTGTGTGTGTGTGTGTGTGTGACCAATTAGCTAATATGAAGTGGCGATGCGGAAACGTTCCCCATGGCGGCTCTTGGAGAAGAAAACACTAGTAGCGATTGAAAATGTTCAGCAACTTGACCCTGACCCGAGTTGATTCGCTCTGGAGAGGGAGGTGGTGGCGGCCACGGTCAGAGAGGGAGAGAAAGACCACACTTTGGAGTCTTGGAAGCAACCGATGTTGTGGAGTGCAGAGGCACGAGAATTTTGTGGAGAGGATGCCATTCATTGGGCAGGAGAAATACGCGGATATTGTTGTATATTAATAATCGGATGATATAAAATCATTTATCTCTTCAGGATGTAAACCAAAAAATAGGGACTGTTTCTGCTGTTTGTTCCAAACATTTTAGATGTAATCTGTAACAGTGAATGCTTTTGAGTGGGATAAATATGGTCACTTTTAATTCCTTAACTTTATTTTTAAAAAGTCTGCCCTTACAGCGCCCACACCTTCCCGTAACAATATCCGGGGATGACTGCTAGAAGTATATGTTGGTGTCTTATACCTAGTTGATCCTCAATAAATGTTATTCAGAAGAGCCTAAGTACATGCTAAAATCACAGATTTCATACGTTACATTTCACAGATCTTCTACTTTGACATTCTTCTCCCCTAAATAAAACTCAAAGTTCAAACGGACTCTTGTTATTTAAAAACAATACTTTAAATACTGTTAGTTGGAAACTAACGAATATGCTGCCCTAAAAGCTTTTTAAAAAAGAACTTCAGATTTTAACAAAAGAGCGCCCCCTGCCGCCAAATGGTTTATGGGCAACATGCCCGTAAAGCAAAACCTGCAGAACTGGAAAGATGAACTTTAGGATATTTCTCACTAATGTCAGTGTAAGTCACTTTGCAATTCGAGCCATTTTAATCATTACTGCCTAGCGAGCATGATCATTCAGTTGTGAATGTCCCCTAAAGTATTGTTCTCATTTCCACAGTAATACAAACTAGTTTATGCTTTAAAATCAATATTAAAACAAAAAATAGACTTGTTTTACAAATCGTTATTTTCTGTATTAACAGATATAAATGTAAGAAAAATGTTTTAATCATCTAAATACTTTTTTCAATAATTTTTAGTACTGTGCGGTATGAATCATCAAAACTGACTTGAACACAGGCTACTTCAAATCATCTCACACCAGCCTTTCTTTTCTCAACTTGTTTCCATCTGTGTTTCAAATTTCCCAGGCCAAGTATAAATGCACTTATAACCACTGCCTTCTTGATATCGTCTCTTCAACATACTTTCATTTTATTGTAGTAGCTCTATGTTTGTTCCATTTTTACAGTATTTTCCTTTTCTGTTGTTTTTTTAATATTACATTTCTTTTATTAATTCATTAATTTGTT
>NW_011892399.1:0-496 GCF_000151845.1 Pteropus vampyrus
CATTGCAACAAATTGGTACAGAATGGTTTTAAAATATGAGAGCCTGCAGGACTTTACCAGCTGTGTTAATGAAGTGAAGTTAGTAGGTGCCACCACAATTTTATAGTTCTTCCTAATTTATGACCAGATTGGCAAGTCGCGTTAGCGTGAGCTGACTGCTGATCGCCTTAGGCTTGCTGTGATCTCATTTAGGAAGGAGAAAGGAAAAAAAAAATATCATAAAAATTAAAGACAGATGACAATTTGCGTGCTAAATTTTTTTTGAAAAGTTACAGAGAATGAGGAAACTTTAAAAAAAAAATTTACCTGTGACCCTATGTTGTTGTTTTTTTTTTTAATTGAGAAATAACTCGCATACCATAAAAACCACCTTTTGTAGTATACAATTCAGTAGATTTTAGTGTAGTCACTACGTCGTGCAGCCATCACCTAGGTCCAGAGCGTTTTCATTCCCAACCCCGACGAGGAGCCCCAGGCCCAGTTCCCCAGCCCCCCC
>NW_011892399.1:1296-4138 GCF_000151845.1 Pteropus vampyrus
AAAAATTAAAGACAGATGACAATTTGCGTGCTAAATTTTTTTTGAAAAGTTACAGAGAATGAGGAAACTTTAAAAAAAAATTTACCTGTGACCCTATGTTGTTGTTTTTTTTTAATTGAGAAATAACTCGCATACCATAAAAACCACCTTTTGTAGTATACAATTCAGTAGATTTTAGTGTAGTCACAACGTCGTGCAGCCATCACCTAGGTCCAGAGCGTTTTCATCCCCAACCCCGACGAGGAGCCCCGGGCCCAGTTCCCCATCACCCCCACCCCCACGTCTGGCAATTGCTAATCTTTCTACTCCGACCCCATTTTTTAAAATATTGGAATATTATAGTACCTTTGTAGAAGCTCTCCATGTGAGTGGCTTTTAGTAAATTAAATCTACGTGAAATAGCCAGGGCTTTTAAAAAGACCAAAAGATCAGTGATTCCATGAGATACTTATCAGATCAAGATCTCTAAATGAGGATTCTTTGAACTTGAATATTTCCAATCCTCAGTCTCACCTCCAGGTTTTCTAAGAAGTAATCCTCATTGCACTTAAGTAAGATGACAAAATACTACTTTCTCCATTCAGAGGGTGAATTAAATGAGGTTAGATGACATAGCTAACTTCATGCTTGAAGGCAGAAGGAGCAGTAAAAGAAGTGTCCTGTAGTTTCTACTTCCTGTTGTGTATATATATGTACATTTAATGTAGTATATTTATAATTGTATATATACTTAATGCATTATATACATTTGCAGTGTGTATATTTAATGTAATATAGCTTTAATGTCAAGTGTGTGTATACATACATACATACATACATACATACATACATACATGCATGCATCTGTATATCTACATCTATATGACATGTATAATTTCAACCACTGCGTGTGGTTCCTATACCACTAGAGTTTGGGCCTCAAAAGAACTCATAACTACCAGGATTAAGAACACTTTTTTCCCCTTAACTTTTTTTTTTCTTATCATGGAACATTCCAGCATCCTGCACAGAAGAGAATAGACTTACCGGATTTCCATGAACCTGCGGCACATGTCAGTAATCTTGTTTCACCTCTGCTCCTATTCACTCCTCCCTCCCTTTACTGTAGATGATTTTGAAGTAAATTCCAAATATCATGTCATTTATTTCTAAATATTTTAGTTCACTAAAAGATATAAGCTTAAAAAAATCCACACTGATCGCTTCGTAAATTATATAAATGTCTGACCACCGTGCTGTGCACCTGAAACTAATATAAAATAACATTGAATGTCAACTGTAATTGAAAAAATAATAAAGAAAAATTCACACTACCATTGAGACAAAAATGAATAGTAATTCTTTAATATAAAAAAGCCAATCGATATTCACATTTCCCTGCTTGTCATAATTTGTCTTTCACAGTTGGTTGATATGTCTGACGCCTCTTTTAATTTGGAAGTTCTTCCTCATTGAATTTTTGTCCCACCTCTTTATGTTTATTAGACGAGGACACCAGGTTCTCCTGCAGATTTCCCTATGTTTTATTAGATTTTTCTGGTTGCATCCCTGGGTGGTCATCTAACATGGTCCCCCTTCCTCTGTATTTCTTATAAACTAGCAACTAAATCACGAGGCTTGATTAGACTTAGCTTAGATTTTGCAGGGAAGGAGGCAAAAATCCTTCATGGGCAGTGGTGGGTGATTCTACAGAGCTCTTCACTGGGAGAGTCTGGTTAAGCATTCATTAATGATCGTTGCTGAGAGAGCTAGCATATTACTAGGATTGCAAAAATGTGATGTTCTAATTATATCCTTTTTCTTTATTTATCAACTTGGATATTCCATGAAGAGAAATGTCCCATCATTGGTTTTGTGGTTACCCTGTGAACACAGTTCATACAGGAAAAGCAGGATAAATGACTGACTGATAATTGTCCTTTACCAGTTTTCAGATTAATGAAAAGTGATGGTTAGGCCTTTAAGACTAATAAATCCATTGAGGGTTGTTTTTGTTTTTGTATTTTTTCAGTATTTCGAGCTCATGATTTTAAATAATTTGGTGTGTTTTAATTCACTGTGCATTTTTGTTTGTTTGTTTTTTCTTATGAAGTTCAAATTTCCCATCTTCAGATCGGCTCCTGAATCCACATACCACAGTAATACAGCTTCTCTCTTTGCGGCTCTGACAAGATGTTTCAGGTCTGTTTCCTGCTCCACATCTGCAGTTGGCCATTTCTCTAAAGCTCCCTGGTCCCTTTGGTGCGGAGCCGTGCAGGGTGCTAGGGAAGCTTGATGTTCCCAGTGAAGTCACTGGTTCTGTGTCTCGTGTGTGTGTGTGTGTGTGTGTATTAATGAGAAAAGATGAGATGACTTCATAATACAGTTTCCAATTTAGGATCGCAGATAGTTTTCTTTGATTGTGTTCTTGCATCTCCTTCTTATGCTCAGTCTTAGTTCCTGCCCTCATCAACATAACTGCTCACTTACATCGATGTTGCTGGCGCTGTCATCACAGCACAGCCACCACATGTGATTTAATGCTTCTGTCGTTTTGCGTCCTGAGAGCACGTGCCACTAGGGGGGCACTGTCCTGTCACTGTGCTTTCAGGTCACGTAAGGTAGTTCTACTCCTTGCGGATCAAGTTCCTAACAACTAGAACAGCAGATCACTTGTTTCATCGTGCTTTATATTTTTAAGGTTTAAAAAAAAAAAAAAAACACCTAATTTTGCTTCAATACTAAGTAAAATGTGTGTATCATTCCGATGTTAAAAAACTGAAAAAAAAAAAAAAAACGTTAAAGATAACACGTAGTCAGGTCTAGCTTCTCTCCGTCTTTCGCCCTGTACCTTCTCTTCCCT
>NW_011892400.1:0-2016 GCF_000151845.1 Pteropus vampyrus
TGAGTTAAAATTATGTGTACTCTATGCAGTTAATAAAATGCATCCGGTGAAATCCGCTTCTCTGCCTTCTATGTTATTACAGATCTCATCAATGCTTTCCACAAAGTTTCTGTATAGCCATTTGTGAGGCAAAGTAGATATCTTCGATATATATCAAATAATGAAGAGGTCACATAAGACCAAGTATAATAATAAATATTTCCTTTATAATTCTTTTTATTGGAAGAACACAATTGTTTGGCAGGTAATGAAATGAACCTTGGATCTTTAACAAGTGTAGCAAGCTCCAGGGAAAGTTGAAGAGGCAAGGTTAAGGCAGAAGAAAAGGTATAGGCAGAAGAAAATAATATACATCATGATTTTTAGTCCTGAAAGGGACCATGGAGATCACATACTCTGGAAGCTTTCAAACTTTTTCCCATGGGATCTTGACCAGAAGCCTAATAGATAAACTGGATAAAATGTAAGTTATTACTATATCTAACATGAAAGTCTTATTATAAATTCACTGAAGCCCTAGGGCTCCTTGAATCATGTTTGGAAAACAACAGTCTAATAATCTGACTCGATAAAAATCACTGTTTTATCACATTAATAATCACAATATTAGCTAGTAGTGAAATGGAAATATCGAGTCTAGGATATAATCACAAAGCTTTTGACTTTCCTTACACAGTTGGAGCTAATCTTATTTGCTTAAGGAACTTCAGATGGAGAAATTAAGCATGAGAACAATCTTGGGTTGAAGAGCATATTGTTGCTGACAATTCTAAGTTATACCATTTCTATATAGTTGAGGAGGCAAAAAAAAAAAAATAAAAACACTTTATTCTGCCTCCGAAATTTAGCTTATATTGAAAGAGAGAAGATTTGATTATGCTCTCAGTTGTTTAAAATATCTTTCTTTTACTTATAGCCTTGGTCCCACCATAGTTTAAAGGAGAGGTCTCCAATTCCTGGGCCGTAGATTGGGATTGGTCTGTGGCCTGCTAGGAACTGGGCCTCGAAGCAGGAGGTGAGCAGTGGGCAAGCGAGCGAAGCTTCATCTGTATTTGCAGCCACCCCCTAACGCTAGCATCACCGCCTCAGCTTCACCTCAGGTCATCCGGCATTAGATTCTCATACAAGCAGCAGTCACTGGTGACAAAAAGGTTGGGGAAAGTAACCTCAGAAGGGTGGACAAAATTGTGCAATGGCAAAGATCATCTTCTTTTTAGTGGCAGAAGGTTCTCCACAGAAGAAAGGCAAAATAACAATCAAGACTCTGTGATTTTGAAGCTTGGGGGAGGGACTTAGGTAATATGAGAAAATAAAAGAGACAAAAAGTGAAGTATAATGATACAGTGGTCAATACCATTCAGCCAAAAAGTCATACGCGAGGATTCCAGAATGAAATTTCACATGTTGGGGCAGAAAGAATTCCATGTCATTCACCTACCTATGTACTTTTACTAACTCTCAGGAATATGTTTTGTCCTGTGTCGTATTTATTTCAGGGCTGTTTTTATTATTTCTCAAGGTACATATTAAAGCATTCTGCACTGATCCTACGATGCTCATCCTCCAAGAGTGTGGATATAGGTTACAGTCACTTCAGAAAGCAGTTTGACACCACCTAGTAAATTTGCTATTTGTATACCCTCTGATTTAGCCATTCTGCTCCTTAATGCATCTTCTGGGGAAACTCTTGAACCTGTGTCCTTGAGACATGCAGAAAAATGTTCATATAATAAATCAGTAAAAATTATTTGCATGCCTTACAATAGAATGAATAAAGAAATAGGAAGATGTAAAGTGCAGCCATATGCATCAAAATCGATGAATCCCAAAAGCAACTTAGAAGGTAATAAAGGCAATCATGTATGAGTCTATTTAAACAAATTTCAAAAACAGAAAAAAACTAAATAATATATTGTTTAGGAATGCATACACAGTGGTAAATCTATAAATTAAAATGACATTTCCTAACAAAGCAGCTTGCTAATGACTTCTGGTAGGATGAGGATGACAGAAGTA
>NW_011892400.1:4111-6125 GCF_000151845.1 Pteropus vampyrus
TCAGAATGCATAGAACACGACTAAAACATTCAAGATGCGTGGTCCTTACTAGAGAACTATCACTATCTAAGTTTGTTCTTCTGTGAAAATTAGGGCATAACACACCATGACTTCTGGTATTATTCTTTTGCCCTCTCAGCCCTCTCAGAGAGCCTGGTCCCACCACTGAATAAGCCACAATAACTCACATGCATACACACTCCGAATGTTATGTCTTTTACCACTAAGCAGTCAGACTAAAGGCATAAAAAGAAGAGTCACTCTCTCTAGAACTCTGCTAAGCTCAGATAAAATAACCATACTTTGTGACAGAGCTTGGTAATTATGTAAAAAAAAAATATTCCAAAGTGCCTTGGCCAATATCTTTGGGGTGCTCACGGAAGAGAAGCCAATGTTTAATATGGAGAGGTTACAAAGAAAATGCATGGGAGTATGGAGGCAAGATTTAGACATCACAGCTGAAAGGATGCATAGATTTACTAGTAGAGTGCAGAGGTAGAAGATCAAGTACACAACACAGAGCACAGGTTCCTGCCCTTCTGTGTGTGGGATGCCCAACAGGATGAACTCTGTAATCAAAGTGTAATTCTTTATCTCTATAGAAGTTCGATTTTATGCTGGAACGGAGAAAAAAACGACAGTAAGTTAATGACCCAAGGCACTCAAATCCACTGCTTGCTACCAGCAGAGTTACAAAAAGAAAATCGCAAACTCTAGTAGTGAAAGGATAATGCTTATTGTAACTCAGACTGCAGGAGCAACAAGTACCACAGAAGGAGATTTAGTGTCTGCAGTGAGAACTCAATGCAGGCAGCTTGACTAGTGTATGGACAAGTATTATTTTACTATTATTTGATAGAGAAGAACAAACGACAAAAAGAGTAAAAGCATTGAGAACTGAGAAAGGAAGGAAAAGACAAAGAAAGGAAAACAAAATAGAGAAGAGAAGAGGAAATAGATGAGACACATTTACAGTTTGCGTAGAATTTTCATGATTATGTTTAGTTAAGCATTAATAGAGTTCTATAAGATAGGCAAACTATTTTCATTTCTTAGGTGGTGAATAAATGATTCAGGGAAGTTAAATAACTTGTTCAGTTTCTCATATACAACTCATGGCAGATCTAGCATTAAAACCCAAGAATTCTAAATCCATTATACCATTATTGGAAAAGAAGAAGAAAAAAAAAAACTATGGAAATACAGATAAGGGAAAAATTAATCTATTCTCTGAACTAAATGTTTCTTAAACACAATATAGCTAATTCATTTTTTTTAATTTAAATTTCCTCGTAAACATTCTTGCCAAGTTGTCATTTAGTTCCTCCCTGACAATCCTTGCATTAACTCTATTCTTTTTATATATTATTGTTCAACACTCCAGACATTTATACAATGAGGAATGTTGCCAATGCACTTCTCACTCTATTTGTCGGTGCACTTAAACATGTCTTGAACCTTCAAAGCTACTTGGAGAATCTGTAATTCGAAATTGAAATGTTTCAAATGTAAAACTGTAAAGAAGCTTTCACACTGGTTTCTGCTATTCAGTACTAGAACCATTCTTTTTTGTTTGCTTTATTTCTTTTCTACAGAAACATAAGTCCTTGCATACATAGTTTATAGGTGTCCAGTTTTACAACTGAACACTGAGTTTTACTATTCACCTATCATGCAAATCTATCAAAGTATCTTTGTAAATTTTTAACTGTCATACTATATCGCTATATTTTTTTCCAGAATGACCTTTTCTTTTCTAAGATGGTGACTTTAATTTTTTTTCTTTTCAGCAAGTATCAAAATCTGTGAGAACGTTTATGCCAGAGGACATTTTACAATCCAGGATCCCAAATCTTAAGATTCCAATGGATAATCCTATGGCACAATTCCTTAACTGTAGACATGTCTTTATCATCATCAGACAAAGAGGACCATAATGCAGGTTTATATATTGGAAGTAATGCAAGATAAATTTAAGATAATTAAATCTGGAGAGAACCAAAAAAGGCAATCT
>NW_011892400.1:6175-7712 GCF_000151845.1 Pteropus vampyrus
TAAAAAGTGAAATATTCAGGCTTCTATTAGTAAGAATTTCTTATTTTTCTTGTAACTAGGTATGTGGTCTATATCCTGAGAAAAATAAATAAAAATTTGGATATAATCACCACTATTTTAACATTGTTTTAAAATACCAAAATTTTATCAGATGAATATAATTTCTTAAGCTCAACATGAGCTAAATATGTATTATTAATGCCAATCTATATGTCATTCTTATTAACTTGAATCTCAATGTCATTATTTGTCATACTTCTTTCCAAGCATTAGTCCAACACAAGTTTAATCAAAGTATGAGAGCCACAAGGAAAAATTGAGATGCACAGAGATTTGAAGCCATTTTGTAAAACTACTGAAGATTTTCCTTCTTATGATTGACTTTGCAAGCTCTGAGTTTCATGACAATGAGACACTGATATCTTTCAGTCTTATATTCTAGAATTTGTTGGATGACAGCCTTTACTCAGTACTACCTATGGCATGTGTCCTAGAGATAAATAACATTACCGCCTGCTGGGAAGATGAAATAAACATATTGTTAATGGGGAAATGTGCAACTGTGCTAACAAGGAATTTTAATACTCACATATAAAAGGTGATAGTCAGATGGCATTGGAAAGAATCTAGGTGGGGTGTTGTGAAGATTATTACACTATTAAGTTTATTTGATGGAAAATATTTGAGGAGAGATGTCAGGAAATGTTACTCCCTCTGGAGAATAATGCAGCAGAGAAAAAAGAACTCTAGGAATAAAAAGCTATGATGGGCTGGGGAGCAAATGTCGGGATAAAGCCTGACGATTGCTAGTTGCCCCATGTTCTTCTCTTTTTCTGCATATAGACCACTCTTCTTGAGTCATTTTGTTGTTGTTGTTGCTGTTGTTTGTTTGCTTTTCGTTCTTTCACTTCCCCAGACTGGAGACAAAGATTTTAGACATATAATCCTTTTCCAAACCTCTACTGAATAACTACAAAAATAGAAAGTAAAGAATATGCAAATCAATCAATAAAGAAAAATAATACTGATTTAAGAGTAACAGTTACACAAACTTTTACCCAAACCCAAAAGAGCCATGGTAAATGACAACCTTTCTAAAAAAAAGTCAAAATGAGTACTTGGTGTGATTATGTTAGAGTGTCCTATAACACTTGGTTTCTGTCTTTGGAATAAATGTGAATTTTATATTCTTTCAGAGAATTAAGAATGACAAAAGAAGAACTCCAGTATAGTATGCCCTTTGAAAGTTCTGTGTGTTTGGCATCATGTTTTTTTGTTTTTGTTTTTGTTTTTGTTTTTGTTTTTTTTTAATGTAGAAATAGGAGAGAATTTAGTTTAGTCCAATACAGCTAGAAAGAAGGCTATATATTTATATAACTATATCTATACCTATATATTTATATATCTATATCTATACCTGTCAAGCCAAGGCCAACTCTAGTTGCCAATACCACCTTAATAATCCAGTTGTCCCAGTTAGTTAAATAAGAAGTAGATTTTCAGAATGCATAGAACACGACTAAAACATTCAAGATGC
>NW_011892401.1:0-1754 GCF_000151845.1 Pteropus vampyrus
CAATGCCGAGACCCCCACCAGATGTTTGTCTTCAAGAACTCCAGATGCCTTTGTCCTAGAGATGGCAGCCGCCCCTGGATTCTGAGCTAAATACACTACCGCAGAAATAATGGCTCTTGACTTGTTTGCCAGAAGAATCTCTTTCCTTTCTTTCTCAATGCTCGACCTCGGGGGTTGAGAGGAGCAACTTATAGCTTGTGTAACACCAGACGGGGAGGGTTAACTCCCTGTGTTTCTTATCAGGCCTCTGGCTTCATCTCAGCAGTCTGCATATGCCATTATTATGCTCTTTTTTAAAACCCTCAGCAGAAAATAAGGAAACACAACGAGAAGCAGGCAGGTGGCTAACCTCCCAAGGGCTTGTTCTGAGCAAACCTCTGCTAAAGCGCCCCGGCCCCAGTCTGACCATGGGAAGGAGGAGAGCACACACCCAAGGCCCCCTCCAGGGCTGTTGCTGCACTGTGTGCGCCCTGACAGCTCAGACTGGGTGGCCCGGACTGTGCCCTGGGCTGGCCAGCTGGGGCCTGGCAAGCTGGCCTAATAGGCAGCAGGTCTACAGAACCAGGGTGGCCCAGAGGAAGCTGGGCCAGGTGGCTGTCGGCTGTAACACGGACTGACAGGTGCTGGTGCTGCTTTGGGGGAATAGCAGGATGGACGAATGAAGCAAAGGACTGAGAGGGACAACACATGTGAGGGGCCCAGCCTCAAGGTGCCATCTGTCCCAGCCCTGGTTCTTTGTGCAAGTACCAAGGGCTAGGAGACCTCTGTGGCTGTGTGGGGTGAGAGTGAGGCCAAGCTTGATGCCCATGAGGCCCCAGTGCGGTCCACGAGCGGTGTGAGCCCTGGAATAGCAAGTGACAGCTATGCTGGGTCTCCGGAGCCCACAGAGGACGAGGAGGGAGGAGCTCCTCTGAGAAGCTTGGCCCCAGGTGGTCTCGGCTCGAAGGCTGTGCAGGACCTCTTGAGGTACCTGGCTCGGCACTCTCTCACAGAAAAGACAGAGTGGCAGCTATGACAGAATTAGCAGAGAGCAGCAGCCCGCAGCCCAGCTGCGACCAAGCTGGGCAGGTACATGGCTTCCTCTCATTTCCCTTCTGCAAAATGAAGATTCCCATCAGTCCTGGACGTCTGGGGGACGACGCAAAGCAAGAGAAGCCTCACTGCCCTGCAGGCTGTAAATGGGAACACGGCAGAGACAGGGCTGCCAGCTTCATGGGGCCCGCATTGCCAGACTTCTCCTTGGTGCACTCTGTGGGTGCTGCTCACTCCCCTGAGTTCCCTCCCCCCAAGGCCAGGCTGAGAGAGGATGGAGGAAGCCGTTACGGCTCAGTCCTCCAGAGATGGAACTAAGATGGATGCCTTTTTCAAAGGCCTCGTTCCCCACTGGTCCCTGAGTCTTCCAGGTGAGGAGAGCTCAGCATAGGGCCGACGCCTCTGCCATATGGAAAACCACACATAGTTAACTGCCACTCATGTGGAGGTCATCTGTCATCTTCCTGGTGTGTGGGGGGGTCCTACTGTACCACATCTAACCTTTACTTCAATCCCTAACTGTGAAGAAAAACCAGAAATTTTCCTCTTTTGGCCAATGAAAATAAGAATCCATTCTGTCCCTCTGTAACCGGTTCTCAATTGGGGGTGATTTTACTCCCAGGGGACACTGGAAAGTTTGAAGCCATTTCTGACTGTCCCAACTGGATGGGTGGGATGTTACTGGCCTCTAGTGGGAAGGGCCAGGGATGCTGCTAAGTATC
>NW_011892401.1:3889-4849 GCF_000151845.1 Pteropus vampyrus
TGTGTCCACAGGGTGCTGGGACCCCCACAGAGCATAAACAACTGTGAATGCCAAAAAGCTGGTGGTGGCGGGGTCTGTGTGTAACAAGATGAGG
Organism: Pteropus vampyrus; assembly: GCF_000151845.1. Lineage (NCBI taxonomy): Eukaryota > Metazoa > Chordata > Mammalia > Chiroptera > Pteropodidae > Pteropus > Pteropus vampyrus. The sequence goes on from NW_011892401.1 coordinate 3,984, forward strand.
GGACATCTTTAATCAAGGGCCACAGGTTGACAGCAAAAAGGCAAGGACTATGTAAGTACGTACAGGCAAATGTAATCTGGCTCACTGTAAACAGACACATCTACCTGTCCATCCTCCTCCCCCAGCCGCTCCCCGATGAGTGAACACCTCCTAAGTGTAAGATTCCCTGCCTGGTGCTATGAAAATTTTAAAAAACAAGCTTTTACTTTAACAAACGACAAGTCAAAGAAAAAAAAAAAAAGGGGGAGGTCAGACAGGCACACCATCTCGATGGTTAACAAAACCAATGAACTTGAGGCAAAAGCCACACTCTTTTCTCAATTTAAGTAAATCATACCCGTATCCACTAAAGACAGCACGCACGGACAGAATATTACCAAGAGTTTCAATCTTAATGTTTTGAAATCAGACATTTTCCCTCATCTTCAGGCAAAGATGCTCTTTTATGGTCTCTCTAAAAACTTTCCAAGCCCTGAGGTGGCGTTAGAAACAGAAGCACACTGGAGATCTCCCTCTGATGTGCCCCAGCTGGAAACAGAGGCCCAGATGCGGCTCCTGCTCCCCTCCCCCCGCATACTTCCACCTCTGCAAGGCATCTAGCATGGGGGTGCGGTGGGGACCAGGACAGGGCTGACGGAATGCCCGGATGATCCCGATGCAGGGTGTTCACGCACGCCATGGGTTTCCTCCCCCTTTCCAGCACGTGCGGACCTCGACAGCACTGCTGCAAAAAGGTGTTAGCGACAGCAGGAATCCTCACTCTGCCTGCTTGAAACATTAATAGGGCATTAAAAAAAGCTTAATTTAGATATAATTCACATACCATAGAGTTTAACCTTTTAAAGTGTATGACTCAGTGTTTTTCA
>NW_011892401.1:8209-10572 GCF_000151845.1 Pteropus vampyrus
CATGGTGGCCTTGCTAGAGGGCACAGCCCCCCCCGCCCCGCTGAAGTACATGTGAACTGGAACCCAGCTTACTGTAGCCTTCTCCTGGATGCTTGTTCGTGATGGCTCCTCATGTCCCAGCTCCCTTCTTGCTTCTGTGTGTGCACCCTCACCCCACCCCACTTCCAGGCCTAGAGCCATGGGACAAAGGGAACCACACAAGGGATGACCATAAAGAAATCCTCCCCAGCTGGGGCCATCTGGGGCCCCGGTCTCCATTCCCAGGGGCTAGGCATCTTGGGCAGACACTGGGGAGGTGCCAGAGGTTCTGGCCCCCTAGGGCAGTGGGAAGCGTTGAGCATGGTATTTAAGAGCTCGGCTTGAGAACCCATCTGAGTTAGGTTCAGATCAGATGTTCATTCTACCACGTGCTGGCTGTGCAACTCTGCGAAAGTCTTACCCTCTCTAAGCCTTAGTTTCCTCATCTGTAGAGTAGGGGCGATAAGCACCCCTATTAAATGAGATAAAACGTGTACTGGGCCTGAGGCTTACCACAGTCTGTGCTCAATAAATGGGGGCTACTAAATAGCAAACATACCATAACTCAAACCACTGCACGGGACAAACTGCTCTCTAAGTTTTGGAACGAATGACTGAGGTCTAGGGGGTAGTGTGAAATGTCTCTGAGTGGGAAGACTTCAGATCTGGGAAAATTTCAGTGTTCTGGTGGGAGGTAGGGAGGCTTGAAGGAAGAGAGGGGGTCACCTGTGACCCCACCAACCCCACAATCAGGGAGGGAGACCTGCCCACCTCTCAGCTGAGATTGGCCAAAGATGGCAGAAGAAAAAGCCTGGCCACATGCCCAGTCTGCTTAGCCACAGTCCCATAAGCATCTCTCAAAAGTCCAGACCTGCGTGGCGGTCCCTGGAGCTGAGGGATGTCAGTCAGAGGGAGGAGGAGGGCAGTCATATCTGCAAGAAGCCACCGTAAGTGACTTACGTTCTCACAGTGCCATGGTTGCCAAGAAAGCCTCTAGCTCCGCCCTCCCTGTGCTCCCACCATTTAAAGACTACAAAGAGCAGGACGCGGGCACCTTCCCTCGGGCCTGGCTGACAGAGTGCTGCGGGCTTCAGGGGAGCTGTCCTGGGGCCTTTGCCCTCCAGAGGACAAGGCCGGGAGCCTTGTAAAGTTCGATGAGATCCTGACCCATGTGGGTGGAGACGACATGTCGGGGCAGGACAGTCCTCTGCCGGTGGGGGGAGAGCAACACTTCCTGGGTGGGCTGCCAAGGCTGGGGCCCTCTCAGCGGTCACTGTGGACAGGGCAGAGCCTACCCGACTCTCCCAGCCTGTCTCCCAGTGGCCCCCTAGCCACTCTTCCGACCTTGTGAGCCCTCAGGCCCAGCTGGCTTAAGATGGAACCAGACTGTCGGGCAGGGCTGCGTGCACAGCAGGAGGAGGGGGGCGGAAGGAAAACTCACTCCAAGAGCTACTTCGGGGAATGACAGGCCTCGCTCAACTGAACTAATGTCTGCCCAACTGCCGCCTCGCCATAGGGCGCTAACAGCGCCTTCCTCCCCAGGCCGCTTCACCCACTTCTGGCTCTTGCTCGTCTGCATGGCTGGGAACCGGCCTCCTTTCTCAGCAGCTCTGATAAAAGCCAACACTGCTGAGCTCTCCTGCCGGCCGGCGGGGCCCTGGGCCGGGTGCTGCTGGCCCATTAGGAGGGGGCAGAGCTCGGACAGGAGCCCAGTGTCCCGATTCAGGGCATGCCCTCCACTGCGCTGAGGATTTGCCGAGGACTAAGAGGCTTTTACTCAGGTGACATTACTGACAGCACATAGTCTTCCAGCCCCACAAGGGACAATGCACAGCTGTCTGGCTGGGGCCCAGGAGGCAACGACATGGGTCTCAGGAGAGAGGCATCCTTCACGGGGCGGAGAAGAGCAAGAGTTTCACTTCCTGACCTGCTGAGGACCGGTCCTGCCGAATGATGCTTGCCTCGCATTTCTGGTTTGGAGAAGGGGGCTCTGGCAAGCAGCTCACGTGACCGCCGCTGGCCCAGGGGCAGACAGATGCTGTCGGGAGCGCTCTGTACACAAAACCAGGCCGCTGGGGTGGGCGGCCGGGGAGCCAGCCCTGCAGATGTTACTAAGTGAAACCTGATGTGGCGACATGAGAATCTGCAGAACGTTTCACAAACAACCTTCCCTGGGATGTTTTGGATTGAGTTTTGTGGCTATGACGCGAAGGAGCCTCACATGTCAGGATAAAAATAGCTCCGGCCTCAATACACAACGTGAGTTACAGTTCAACAAAACCAGATGGGAAAACATTAGCTGCCCGGCCCAGGCCCAGCAGCGTCTCTGCTCTGCTCCCACCTCC
>NW_011892402.1:0-1500 GCF_000151845.1 Pteropus vampyrus
CAGGCTTTGAGTAGAACTTTCCATCTACTTATTTGGCTAACCCGGGTCGGACGTGTCCAGCTACAATGTGAGCACAGCTCACACCAGATGTAGATTCTGGCTTCTGGGCAGAGCTTTGTTGCAGGGGGGAAGGGGGTTATCAGAGACCTCAAAAGAAGTACAGGAGGGTTCCTTCACTGATAAACCTCCCCGTTCGTTTCTTCTGTTGTTTCTGAGGGTGTCCTGTTGACGTGTCCCCTCTGGCTATATCCAAGAGAAAGGTCCTTGCTGACTCAGGCTCCTGGGACCCCTTCTCTCTGTTCTGTCTGCTCCTTCCTCCTGCGAACCACCAAAGGTGTTCGTTTGCATCTTTACAGTATGTTGCTACTTGGCATGTCCTTTGCTGTTTCATAATAGTTCATAAACATGGTTTATGCCTCCGGGTAGAATAGAACCTCAGTGGTGGGAACACACGGTGTCTGTTTCATGAGCCTCATGATGCCTTGTATGTAGGTGTTACTTATTTTTTAAATATATTTTTCATGTGTGAACAGTTCCATGTCCAAGGACCATGTTACAGCTGTAGACGGGGCCTAGGTAGCTTCGAAAGCCACGTAAGCTCCAGGAGATGCTCCAATTCTGATCTTCAAGCTGCTGCACTGCAGCCGACCTTTCGACCATCTCAAACTGCTCGAAATAGCCATGAAAAAGCAAGACTGAGGATCGGCGGTGATGAGTTCCCAGGCGACTATTTAAGGGACCCTAGTCTTTAAAAATGGTTACTTGATTTATATACATCTGTGTATTTAGCAATACGAATAATTGCACGCAGGGACTGTTTTGATTCTTTTAATCCCTAAGAACCTGAATTCAGTAAGCATGCCATGTTTCTATAAGCCAACCCTTGAGTTCCCTTCCTTTTTCCGCCCTTTACACAGAGGCGTAAACACCATCATTTGAACAAGGAGACTGTCAACAAATATTTACCGGCCCCTCCTACTGACACGCTCTGTGGCAAAGAATACACAAGAGGAATGACCTCTGTCCTCAAGGAGCTGAGTAAATAATGGGATTTACCTGCCCCTGTTTCTCTCTAAAGCACAAAGTAACAGCGAAGGAGGACGCAGGCACAGTTTAGAAACGAGGACCTTCGGACCGGAGAGGTGGGGCGGCTCACCCAAAGACTCGCAGTGCAATGCAGAGAAGGGACCCAACCAGGACTCGACTCCGGTTGCCTGATGCCAAGCCCAATGCCCCTGTCCCGCACCCCCGCCCCCCGCCGCCACCCCAAATTTTGGCAGATGTGTAGAAATATACATTCAGCCTGAGGAATTCTCAAGGAAAAGGAGGGATTATTCGCAGCTAAAATAAACAGCTCTTATTTCTTTGTAAAAAAAAAAAATCACAAGCACAATCCAATTTGCCGGGTAGGTTATTCAGTTTGTGAAAACGACTCTAGAGAAAAACTTCCATTGAATGATAATAATATATGCAGTAAAGAGTGTTCATGGTGAAAGAATG
>NW_011892402.1:2006-2337 GCF_000151845.1 Pteropus vampyrus
CTTGAAATCGGTCTTGGCAATGACTTTTAAAATTTGACACCACAGCAAAAGCAATAAAAGCAAAATAATAAACAAGCGAGACCATATCAAACAAAAAAGCTTCTGCACAGCAAAGGGAACCATCAACAAAATGAAAAGACGACCTACTGACCAGGAGAAAACATTTGCATATATCTGATAAGAGGTCAATATCCAAAATATATAAAGAACTCATACAACTCAATAGCAAAAAAAAACCAAACACTTTGATTTAAAAATGGGGAGAGGATCTGAATAGACATTTTTCCAAAGTAGACACGCAGATGGCCAACAGGTACGTGAAAAGATGCTC
>NW_011892402.1:4674-7246 GCF_000151845.1 Pteropus vampyrus
CTGTCTGGGAACTGTTTTACTCTGCTTTTTATTCTAACTAGCTGAGCCGGCTGCAGGCAAGGAATGAGATTTCTTATTATCACACAGACGGCACTATAACACCATCTCGTATACATAACTAGGGAAAAGCAGACACGATCCCCCAATACTTTGCTCTTGATTTTCAGTTTCCTTTGCTCTTGCCCCCGTGGATTTCTCCCAGGGCTGTGAGCACAGGAGGATTTGGGTTTGCTTTCCCGCTGAACCTTACACGTAAGAATTTTTCTTTGTACTACCCAGTCTTGATAATTCTCTATTTTAAATCTGCATAACTTTCCATTTCTGAAGTCGATGTAGAAAATGTACTTAAATCGTGTCCTATTGCTGGGCATGGTCTGGGGAGGAAGGGTCTCTATGACTGGCGGGAGGGGGAAGTCTAGAGTCTGGGGCACTGTTTTCCAAAGGCAGCTCTGGGAGGGACAGAGGGACAGAGAAGAGGGTGGAGAAAAGGGTGAAGGAGACGACAAACTTGAATAATTTTTGCCGTGAGCCATCCGCATTCCTCAGGTTTGGATCACATGCTCTTACCCGGGGTCCACAGTCAGGCTGGGGGTCCATGAACGCCCAACATTGAATGCAAAACGTTTGTACATATGTGAATATGTGCCATTTTGTGGACATAGATGCATAACTTTATCAGAGTCCCAAATAATGTAATGATTTTTATAAGATTTTAAGAACTACTGGTTTTGAGAGAAAAATGTCAAAGGGCCAAACCGCTACAGGCACTAAGCTTCTGCCATCCCTGAAGTCACACCCAAAGGAGAGCATGTGGGGGTGACACAGTCGTGTGTGCTCTGGGGGCCGGACATACTCACCTCCATAATTATGACACATCGGAGAAACTGAGAGGTGCTGTGAGAGAGGATTGCGAATAAAATCACAGTGGAGCTCAGAGGAGAAGAGACTCCTTTCGGCTGAGGGGACAAGGGAAGGCAGGCTTGCTGCGAAGGGTGACACCTCCGAGGTGCTCCTAGCAAGGCACGTGACGTGCGGTTCGTGTGGCGAGGCTGGAGGGTTGGCGCATGACGGTGGAGTGTGGAACACAGAGGGAGAGGTACGTCAGGCCCAGGGGTGTTAAGATGTGTCGCTTCAAAACGAAACCCAGATGTATCAGCTACAGCTTCATTACCTCCTGGGTGACTCATGTGGCCAAACGTAAGATGCCTCTTCCCGGTTCCCTGGCTCAGTCATCACTCTGAGGGCTCAGAGGGCCTGCCCACGTCCCTAACCCCAAACCAGTGCACCTTTGTGCCCATCACAGCTGGGCGTGTGGTGCCTCCTCCCTACCCGCTCCGCCGGCCTCCCACTGGGATTCTTCCTTTCTTGCTGACACAGATCTTAGCGATTACTTACCTGAACAAGCCTGTTCAAGACCCAAGTGATGAAACTTGAGCCAGTCTGGCCCTGAATACAGCTGAACACCCCGACAGCTGAACACCCCGGGCCCGTGAATTAGGCATTCAGTCAAACTCCGAGAAGATTGGGCTTTCTCGATCATCTCGACCTCTTCCAAGCACATACCAGGACCTAGTGGGGCCATAATCCATGTTTGTACAATGACTGAAATGCTAGAGCCTCTGATTCTAGTTCTCTTTTTTTTTTAATTTATAATTTTTCACTCATTGCTAAAATCACATAGGCACACGAATAAAAGTCTATAAAGAGCTCTGTGGAGGTATGGTTTGTGTGCCAAAAAAGTTCAATGATTTTTAGTAAATTTTATAGAGTTGCACAATCTTCACCCCAATCTAGTTTTAGGAAATCATTACCATCCTCCCCCAAAAATGCCTCGTACAAGTAAACCTTTAAAAGAAGCAATCTACCTGGCATTCTACCCTCACAGCACAACCGCTGCCAGTTTTTTCATATTCCTTTGTGACCTTTGCCCCAAGCAGCATTTTGTGGTTGTTGGTTTACACAGTTACGTTTGCTCTTAGGAGGCCTCTTCTAAAATGCGCAGCGATTTTTAAAGAGAAAAAGCGTACCTGAGAACTGCTGAGACAGAGCTGGCTGAAGATTCTTTTGTCCAAAGATTCCCCTTAAGTAGTTGTTTCCTTCCCTGCCCTCCCAACAGGTGGCTTCAGGCTGTTGTCCGGGAGGAGGGGAGCAGGGAACAGCCTGGAGCCACAAGCATTCCTGGGTCTGGCTGGAGAGCAGAGGTCAAGGCAAGGGCGGGGGTCGCCTGCAGAGAAGACCCTGTGGAGGACAGAACCCAGAGAAATCAGGGGACTTAAACTTCACCAAAGGCTGTGGGGGCGGTGGAGAGGTTTCCAGCACATTCTGAAGAAGAGCACAGGTTAACACACGAAAGGTATTCACCTCTATGATCCCTATGACCGAATAAACGGCTCATCTTCTTCTTAAAGAACGGCTGTTTTGCCAAGTAGGCCAAGCCCAAGTGGAACGCAGGCTGGTTATGACGGCTCCCCTTCCACCTCCTCCTCCGGCCAGTGCTCATCTCCAGCCCCAGAGTGTCTCCTGGATGCAGTTTTAGGGACTTGATCTCTGCACCTGTTAAGCTCCTACTGAA
>NW_011892403.1:0-1675 GCF_000151845.1 Pteropus vampyrus
CCATTCGTGTGGATGGAAAGAGTACGATGGAGTGCCCGTTGGGTGGGCTCGGGACCCAGAGGGGGAGACAGTGTTCTCACAAGCCATCTTGGTGTTGAGTTATGTGACGAGAGCTGTGATAGAGACAGGTGCAAAGAGGTTCACGGGAAAGAGGAGCTCAGGGTCTAGGCTTGGCCAGCTCGGTCCTTGTGCTGCCTCTTATTCCGGGCTAAGGAGATAACCACCCTCCCAGCAACAAATGCCACCCAGCCACCAGATTTCCTTCCTTCGAAACCCGTCACATGGCATAGCATAGTGGTTAAGAGAGAGCACCACCTTTAGTGTCCCTCAGATTTGGTTCAAATCCCGGGTATGCAAATCACGAGCTCTGTGACATATGCGTGTTCTGTCACCTCTCAAGAGTCTAGCTTCCTTCTGTAAATGAGGTCGTCATGGCCTGCCCATATCTTAGGGAGGTGGGAAGGATATGAAGTCATGCACATAAAGTACTGAACAGTGCCTGGCCCATAACAGATACATCTGTTACGTATCATTATGTAGCAGTGATGTATCATTCTAGGTAGATCGCGTGCCTGCTAGATCCCTTCCTCACACCGCATCGCTGGCATGTTCTTTCTCTCTCCTCCAGTCTGTCTCAAAGTGCAGAACCCTGGTGTGAGGGTCTTTCAAGCAGCCTCTCTCGTGGCTGCAGACCCTCTGGGGGGGTCAGAGTTCCGTGCATGCCCTTCATCAAAGCACTGACTTTCCTTGCACATACGGATGAGAAGCCCGACCTTAAACACAGCTCTGGTGGGGAGGTGACTCCGTTAACCAAAGTCAGCATTAAAACATCCCGCCCAGCAACTGGAAGTCGGGCTGAAGCTGTCTGACTTCATGGCTGGAGGCAAATGTAACACCAGCCTTACCCAAGCTGGGCAGTGAGGAAATTCTCATGTTCCCAGTGCTTTCAACAATGCCCCATTATGCTGGGTGACTCACGAATGGGCCCTTGTCCATGGAACAGCATGTGTCTCTCTGCAGTGTGCACAGAGCCTTGTTGTATTTTCAAACTGATTTCATAGGCTTGTTTCCACCATGGATGTCACTTGCCTTCTTTTCTGATAGGTGCTCGACTCTCGTAGTAACAGAGAGAGCCAGTAAAGAAAGGGGCTCTGATTCTTTCCGCTGGGCAACTGGGCACGTTGGAGATATTGCCTGGGAGGGAGAGTTGGGTTCAAGGTGAAATAAAGATGAAGTCTTGGGTATCTTTGCAAAAAGGCACCTTCCTTAGTTGGCAGGTCAAAGAAAGCTCTCGGGTCACCGGTAATTGTTGTTGTTAATCTGAAGGCTTTCTTTGCCTTGACGTGGAGGGGAGAGGACAGCGGGACATTGAGACAGCTCCTCAGACATGCCAGCGACGAGGGGCACTGCAGATTGTCCGCAGAGAGAGCTGATTTGCCTCTTGTGCTGTTATGAACATGAACTTGGGCCATTTTCTGGGGAATGGAGAACCCCAGGGACCCAGATTCAATTTCTGACATTCCACAGGGAGGGAGGAACTGCTGGCAGCGACTCGGCGTCCAGGACGGCGTGCCCTGGCGCTTTTTCCTACTGCCTGGCACAGATGCCTTAGCTGTGCTGAGCTCCGGCTGTTTCTGAGAGGCCCATGAACAGGTGGGCCAGAGCCAGGCTTGCT
>NW_011892403.1:2080-2439 GCF_000151845.1 Pteropus vampyrus
CCGTCCACTTTTTGGGGAGCTTTCTCTGGTTCCTGCACGGGTTTCTACTCTCTGTTGCAGTAATAAGAATGAGAATTAAAACTCCTTGGCAAGGCCTTTGCTTACTGCTCTGTCTCCTCAAGCAGGCTGTGCGCTTCCTCAGATCAGGGACCCTGGCTTACTGGCATGTCCTCGCCACACAGGGCATTTCCTGGCGGACGGAGGCATTCAGTAAAACGTTTGCAGAAACTCCAAATGGGGAACTGAGTGCACGGCACCCACAGGTGATTTTCTGTGTGTGATGAGGCATATTAAGTTTTCAGGTACCGGAAACTCCTACAATTAGCTGTTCTAATGTGCCACTAATTGTTGCTGGAAGG
>NW_011892403.1:5659-6054 GCF_000151845.1 Pteropus vampyrus
ATTGTATAGATGAGGAAGCTGAGGGTTGGAGAGGTGAAGTGACTTTCTTAAAGTCCCACCCAGGGTTACTGATTCCAGAATCTTCACCTCCGACCGTATGTTTCACTGTTGGATTTATTCCACAGCCACATGAGTCACAATGTTGCCACACAGCACTGGGCCAAGGACTTACTCTTTTGAAATCGTGCTTTCATCTGAAGCGAACGGGGACCTTTGGCAGTGAATGTGCCAGCCCCAAGCACTAGGCATTTTCAGCTTGGGGTCTTCTACACCAGCTTCTTCTTGGGAAGGTTCTGTGACCTCTTCAGAGAAGTTTCAGTATGTTCACTTAATTCCCGGGCGATGACGAAGCTGGTCTCTGGTACCGCACACCCTGAGTTTGGAAACGTGATTAT
>NW_011892404.1:0-2015 GCF_000151845.1 Pteropus vampyrus
GTCAAGCCCATTTGGAGTTCCAAACAACTTAAAATTGAGTAACTGTTATGGGTTGAATTATGTGTCCCACCCCCAATAAGCTATGTCGGAGCCCTAGTTCCTCAGAATGTGACTTTATTTAGAGAGAGGATCTTTCCGGAGGTAATTGCGTTAAAATGAGGTCATTAGGGAGGGCCCTAATCCAATATGATTGGTATCCTCATAAAAAGGAGATTTGGGGACATAGAAAAAGACACACATCGAAGGAAGACAATGTGCAGACACAGGAAGGATGCCGTCTATAAGCCAAGGAATGCCTGAGGCTCCCAAGAGCTAGGAGAGAGGACGCACAGCAGATGTCCCTCACAGCCGTCCGAGGGAACCAACCTTGCTCAACAGCTCGATTTTGGACTTCTAAACTACAGAATTGTGAGTCAATGTGCTTTTGTTGTTTAAGCCACGCAGGTGGCAGTACTTAGTTACTGCAGCCCCAGGAAACCAATACAGCCTCTGACAGCAACTTCTCCATTCAACTCAGGTTGTCACCCTCCATGAAGGGAGCTGAGAGGTCAGATGGACTTAAACTTGGTTCAATCATTTGAGCAAGTTATTTAATTTCTCCAAGACTGTTTCCTCATATGTAAAATAAGAACATAATTAATAACTACTAGAGGGTTCTTTTGAGTTTAAACGAGCTAAAATAAATAAGATCCTTTCTAGGTGCTTATAAATTCAAGAGCATCGCATATGGCCAACTGACTATCTTCTAACACAAATGTTTATAAATCAAATGGTAGGTCGTCTGATCCTTGTAATTTTTATGCCTCTTAGAGATTCAAGTTCAGCATCTCTTCCTCTGTCCATTAGCATCCATTATCAATATTACTGTTATTTCTTATCAACTCTCAGCAATTAAAGCTGTTATGTCTCCTGAAACAAAACAATTACCTATCTTTATGTATTGAGGAAATCATAAACCAAAAAGACAACAGCCTTAGAGCAAGTACCCACCTTTCTCGACATGCAGTTATGAATTAGTCAGGAACGCTGTAGATTAATTAGCAGAATGGGTCCCAGTCAAGGAGTCACCCAGCCAGGGACCAGCTTCCAGCCTCTTTTGGCCGGATATATACATGAAGCTTTATTATTTTAAATGTATTTTTAAAACCAGATAATCACCCTTGGTTAGTGTGGGACAGAGTCTTTCAAATAACACCCAAAGATTACAAAATGTCATATGGATGATCTTTGGACTTTTGGTTAGATTTGATCATCTGAACTGTTTTTTTTTTTTTTTTTTATTGACAGAGATAATTAAACACAGATTGAACCGCAAGATACCACTTCACACCTACTAGGATGGCTATAATAATAAACAAAGGAAAATAGAGAGTGTTGGTGAGGATATGGAGAAATTAGAATCCTTGAACATTGGTGGTGGAAATGTAAAGGTGCATTTATGTGGTCAACAGTTTGGTGGTTCTTCAGAAAAGTTTAACCTAGAATTTCTATATGACCAGGCAATTTCACTCCGAAGTACATACCCAAAAGAATTGAAAATGAGGACTCAGATACTTGTGCACCAGTGTTCACTGTAGCATCATTCACAATAGCCAAAAGATCAAAACAATCCAATTGTCCATCAACAAATGAATGGATAAACAAAGTGCTGTATATACGTACAATGGAATATTATTCAGCCATAAAAGGAATGAAGTTCTGATATATATTACACATAGATGGACTTTGAAAACATTGCCTCAAATGAAATGAGGCAGATTCAAAAGGACAAATATGTATGATTCCATTTATTTGAAATATCTAGAATAGGCAAATGCATAGGCTCAAACAATAGATAAGAAGGGGCTGGGAGTAGGGTAGAATAGGTGTTAACTGCCTAATGGGTACAGAATTTCTGTTTGGGGCAATGGAAAAGTTTTGAAAACAATGGTGATGGTTGCACAACATCATGCATGTAATTGATGCCACCAAATTGTACACTTTAAAATAGTGAATCTTAGGCATAGCTTTACTAC
>NW_011892404.1:4535-4961 GCF_000151845.1 Pteropus vampyrus
GACGTTAGAGACGTAAAAAGAACTGTATGATAGTGAACCTGGATCATTCAGTGCAGCTGCTTGTCTGGGAAATTGGTGGACATTTCTTTTCTTTTCTTTTTTTTTTATGCCATTCAGTAACTCTTTCTACTTCTTTTAGTAATAGAACCTTGGAATGACTTTGAGATGTGAACTCTCCCCACCAACCCAATCCCTGCGGTTCAGGTGGGGCGGATCCCCAGGCTCCCACCTCATTGGTGGGCATGTGACCAAAGCCCATCCAATCAGAGCACTCCATTCCCTTTCCCTCAGCAGTCAGTTCAGAGCCGGGTGCATGACCCAAGCTAGACCAAGGACACTAAGCACCAGGAATTTCCCCGAAGCTAAATAGAGAGAGATTTTCTGTGGTTGCTTGGTGAAAATATAATGTAGAATTATAAGCCTGCA
>NW_011892404.1:5876-6321 GCF_000151845.1 Pteropus vampyrus
GACGTTAGAGACGTAAAAAGAACTGTATGATAGTGAACCTGGATCATTCAGTGCAGCTGCTTGTCTGGGAAATTGGTGGACATTTCTTTTCTTTTTTTTTTTTTATGCCATTCAGTAACTCTTTCTACTTCTTTTAGTAATAGAACCTTGGAATGACTTTGAGATGTGAACCCTCCCCACCAACCCAATCCCTGTGGTTCAGGTGGGGCGGATCCCCAGGCTCCCACCTCATTGGTGGGCATGTGACCAAGGCCCATCCAATCAGAGCACTCCATTCCCTTTCCGTCAGCAGTCAGTTCAGAGACGGGTGCATGACCCAAGCTAGACCAAGGACACTAAACACCAGGAATTTCCCCGAAGCTAAATAGAGAGAGATTTTCTGTGGTTGCTTGGTGAAAATATGATGTAGAATTATAAGCCTGCAATGACTGGTTGCGCACTAAGG
>NW_011892405.1:0-2120 GCF_000151845.1 Pteropus vampyrus
AAACAAGTATCACTTTCATGTGACCTCCGCCACCAGCACGGGACTTGGCACTGCTACCCTGGGCTGGGCGGAGAGTGCTCCAGGGGCCTTTTACTTCCCTGTGGACGCTCTTTGGAACTCCGGATGCATTGTCTCATTACCCTCAAGCCATCCTGTTTCCTCAGGGCCAGCCAGAGCTGTGGGGGGAGGACCACACACAGCCGGGCACCAACACTGTCCTGGCCTTGACTCCAAGGTCCCACTCACAAAGAGACCAGCAGAATTCCCACACACGACTCAGCAGAGGTGTGTGCACCTGTCGTCCTACTGGCAGGCCCACGTCTCACGCCCTCCGCAGTGTCCCGCAGCGCCTAGCACGTACGTACTCTGTGCTCACCAACGACTGGTACTGATGAAATAGGCCAGGCAGATGCTGCTAATATACAATTCCCAGAGGACGTGGTTTCTGAGTTAAGAGAAATAGCTTCCTCATTTCTGGAAATAAAAATTCTTCCATGTTTACAGATTACATATTTTACTTGCCCCTAAGGAAGTATATTTTACTTTTACTGAAATGATGATGGAAAATAATAGAACCTCAGTAAGGAAATTATACAAAATATGGACCAAAATAACATATTTCTGATTATTAGGTTATAGATCAGTCAATCCACTGAAAACCTGATTTGACCTAATTCTCACCAGGCACGGCACTAACACCCGGAAGCAGGGAAAACGCAGTCCCGTCTAGCTAGAGAGGGTGAGAGACCCCAAGAGAAAATGCCCTCCAAACAACTGCCCTGTGACAAATGTAAGGCATACTGAGGAAATCCTCTGTATTTAAGGACTTTGAGGCTTTTCTGTAGTTTGGAAGGGCAAGGCCAGCTTCTTCTGTCAATGAAACTTTGTTCCTGCTTTCAGTGTTACTAACAATGGTTCAAAACAACTGCCCACGAAACACTCTGTTTACAGTGAAATTTGTGCACAGAAGTCACCCAGAGCCCATCCGTTCGCTGGTGATGGCTCTGGCAGGCATCACTTTCAGCAGCTCCTCTTGAAGAGTGAGACTGAAGATTTTTTCCCCCAAGAACCCCGATTTGGTTGCTTTCTCACTCTAAACTCAGCCCTCGTATCGAATAAAATGTGTAATGGCCGACTTACCAGGTGATATATGATGACTTATGGCAAAGTTGCATGTTTTACCAAACTTTTATGCCCGATTTTAACACACACTTTGATCACTGAGCAGCTGAACGTCATTCTTACAGATACAATGAAACATGAGACTCTGGAGCGTAAAGCAGTGTAACTGACACAATGATCAAGGTGTCTGGCGATGAGAAGCGACAGTCCTCAAGCGGCGACAACGTGCTGGAGCAGTGCTACTCAAAAGGCAGCAGGCCAAGAGCCTATCGCCAGCTGGTGACAAGACCGGAGTCTGTTCCAGAACTCACCCAACACCGAGGAAGTCGGAGGGAGCACAGAGAACACCGCGGACCTGCCCAGCGTGCCTGGCGACACAGCACAGGGCCACTCACTGGCAGGGTGAAAGCCTGTGGGCCATGGCGGTCTACAGCCCCGCCTAGGGTATGAAAGAGCTCTTTGGGGAAAAAGCCCAACGTGCAGACACAACCACGAAATTTCGCAAAACATTTAAAGTATGTAAATACCTGTTCCTGCAGGTCGTAGTCATAGCTGTCGTGCAGCAGAAGACTGAGGACATAGCGAGTATAAATCATGGCATCGATGCCACATTTCTCCAGCTCTTGTCCCAGCCAGGTCTGCACTGGACCCAAAGCATGAAGCAGAGACATTTCAGAGACAGACCCGGGGCCTGGGTGAGAGCCGGAGGAGCTTTCCGATGGTAAACCATCCACAACGACCGTGCAGAGAGGGCGCATGAAGTTAGGTTGCTGACATCCTTAAAACGCGAAGCATCTTCTGTAGTTGGTGTTCTGTTGGTATCTGGAGGGGATTTTCACTCCAGTACAAAGGGGAGAAGCTTGACATCTAGGATAAGCATCGAGTGTTGCTGACAGTCAGCCGTCTAGAACAGAACTTCCCTCGTCGGGCATGACCAATGAATCAGCATCCTGACAGCAACAGACGTGTAGGTGCGACGTTCTCCTTTAATTTCACAT
>NW_011892405.1:3496-5162 GCF_000151845.1 Pteropus vampyrus
TCAAGAGCACTTCTTTTTTTTCATATATACTTTTATTATAAAATTTTTAATTTTTTTTTAATATGAAAAGAGGGACATCTACACATAACTTCCCCCGCCTAAAACAAGTCACTGTATTTTTTTATGTATTATATTTTCTTATGCTAATAAGTGAACTTAATTTTTTTTTTAGTATTTCAACATATATAATAATAATAATGTTGATGATGATGATGATGATGATGATGATGATGATGATGAAGGAGGAGAAGGAAAAAGAAAGGAGGGGGAGGAGGAGGAAGAAGAGCTTTTACAGTCTTGTCTTTTTCACCTGACATTATGTCAACCCTACGTTGCTCGAGGTTAGTCAAAATAGGGCAGATCATGGGGCAGAAACAACCAACCCCTGAACCGCAGGAGCTCGGCACAAAGGGGCGTGTCCTGCTCACGCTACGTGTCCATCCTGGGCTGGCAGAGATGCTCCGCATCATCCCTCCTCAGTGCAGTCACTCTGGGACACAAGATGGCAGTGTGGCCGCTAACCCTGAAGGCTCCTAGTCCGGGAGCCAGAGAGAAGACCCACGCCAAAGCACATACTGGCAGCCCAAGCTTCCTCCAGAAAGTGAGCCGCTCACTTCTCATCAGTCCAAGCAAGCCTGGCGCCTCGCCTCTTCAACAAGGTGAGGGGGTGCACTCTTCTCGCATGGGGGGTGGAGGGGCAGGTGTCAAAGCCCTAACGACCCTAACGTCTAACACCGCTGAAACCAGCACTCCGGCAAACTTGGATGGACAACTCGAGGCAAAGATGAACTGAAACACTGCAAAGAAAAAACGACCCATATAAAAGAGACTAAAGGAATGTGCTCAGAAAGGCTGCAGAGGCCTGAACACTGATCGAACACCACCACCTAAACAGCACCAGGGGCCGTTCCCGCCCCTCCGCCTCTAGGAAGCCTTCCCTGATTGCTTAAGGCCACACTGCTCTGTCTTCATCGCCCTCGGCCCCGCCATGTACCCACCCACACCTTCTCCCACTGCCTCCTGCATGTGGGTTCCTTCGCGAATGACGCTGAAAGTTCTTCAGGGCCAAACTGTGACACATTCCACGTACTATTATTCAGCAGAACACAGGCCTTGGCAGGTGATCAAAACTGTGTCGAACTAAATACTTCCCAAATCTAGACGGAGGGAAATAAATTCTGAAAAAAGAGGTCTGAGAAATAAAACAACAGTGTAATACTAGCACATGGGGGAAAAACTCAACTCTGGGCCAGCTCTGAGCCCATCAGCAGGGACTGACTCTGACCTAGGAACTCTAACTCGATCTTTTCACTGCCCACGCGTACCAGAGACTCACATACAGGGCACTGGGCATAGTGGCAGTGACACACAGATGACAACCCTCGGGTTTTTCCTTCCACATATGCCATCCTATACGAGCAGGCTCTGGTCTTCATCCCTAGGTAACCAACTTATACTTCTTCCCATCGAAACCCATGGCCTTCCCTTTGATCTGGAATGGTACTGCTGCAACCTACGCCTTTAACTATGTATTTTTAACTGGTCTTTCCTCACCATACATATCACAATAAATTCATTAAAGTGCTCAGTATTCACGGGTCTCCATTACCTGCGACTGTCTGTCCATAATTCTTCAATTAGGATGTCTACAGGATTTTCATATAAA
>NW_011892405.1:6604-7551 GCF_000151845.1 Pteropus vampyrus
AAGATCATTAAGTATACACTTCTTCTCTGCATAAACTGTACTTCTTTATCCAGTAAGTCGATCGGCACTCCTTTTTACATGGTGCCAGAAACTTCTAGATTCTCCCTTTCCCCCTCGGGATGCCTCGGTCCTCACTTACTAGCTCTGACGCAGGCACTGGGGGCTACTGGCTGACGTCTGCACTGTCAACACATTCTCTGCAATACTACAAGGGCAGGGCCCCTGCCACGTGCCGCCTAGTGCCCACGACCGCATGGCAGCGAGGCAGGCAGCCACCGGAATGACCCTGGGTTTGTTTCCACTTCATGAAAGCACCACGCTGTGTTTTAGTGAATCAGAAGACAGATCTGACAGTATTTTAATGGCAGAGCCACCATTAGGAGTGAACTCAACTGGCCAGCAGCTCTACCATGGAGGACCGAGGGTGGCGCCCAGAGGGCACACTCCAGAGGCCAGAGGCCGGGCGAGCTACACGGGAAGCTCCTGCACCTGACACACAGTTGCTGGGCATCAGGCATAGCTGCTGGACGTTTGGAAATGCCACCTGCTTCAGGTGTGCTTCCTGCAGCCCCGCGACACGCCGAATGAAGGGGAGCAGCGTGACTCTGACCAGTGGCCGACGGAGTTCTCCCGAGATCAATGCAACGAACTCCTCAAAACCCGAAATGCAGGCACTTTCAAGACGGGAACAATGCAAAATTCTCAAAACTGTATTTCAGATACTCAGCAAAGCATGACACTCGGCAGAGGTGACACATTTTGGATTGGAATTTTTACACGAATTAAGACCCTTTACCTCAAAAAACAAAAACAACAACAACAAAAACACCAGACTGAAAACTATCCGTAGAACCCTGTACAGGTCAAAGCTCTTTAAAACGTCACTGATATGTACAAATCATAAAAAGTGTTACAGTACAAAAGTAAATGTAAGGAGGGAAAAGTTG
>NW_011892406.1:0-1792 GCF_000151845.1 Pteropus vampyrus
GTCATGAACTTCATATTAAAGGAGAATTTTATGTTGTAAAGATCAGACTAATGAATATGGATTTTGCTTTGAAAGAAAAGTACAAGGCACTGTATAAAGGCCAGGGTTGCTTTTAATTCTCAGCCCCGGAGTGGAAGTCTCGCGGGAGTGTATTATTCTCATCATAACAATCCTGACAAGGAAAGGGCCCCCAAAGAATCTGGCTCCAGCCTTTTCAAGGAGAAGACATGGGAATCTTCAAAGAGAGATAAAGTAATTTGTATTTATATGAAGTCAGCAAATTCTCTTTTTTCCTCCCCAGTTCCCACAATTTAGACTGTTAAAAGAACCATATTACAAAACAAACCACTCTACATAAAGAGAGGAAATCAATCCCAGTTTAGATCTTGTTTAAAGAAATCATTTCAAATCCCACACAAGAAAAACATACACAGGCACTGATAAATGTGCTGGAAGCCGGCGGGGCGTCTGTGGCGGGAACATAAACACGCGCGTGACTGGCTCCCGCGGCCTCGGGCGGCCATGGCATGGCCTTGCAGGCAGGCGCTGGCCTCGCCCGGCAGGAGGGGCACCCAGGAGTTGTGAGTCTGCCAGGGTGAGAGGCAGCAAGTGTCCTGTGCCCAGCACATGTCAGGGTCCCCCAGGTGCATAGAGAGCAGAGGGCCCAGCATAGACACCGAGAGAGTGCCAGCGACCTCAGAAGAAAGACCAAACCCGCGGCCACGGGCTGCAAGATTCTGGCTCCTCTCCGAGCTCAAACGCAGGTGAGAACACCAGCCCAGGCCCGGCCCTGAGGAAGCCTTGCTTTCTCTGACAAGGTCCTCTCCATCTGTCTCCATCACTGTCCTCCAAGCCACCCCCAGCCCCAGTGAACCTCCTCCAGTGTCTGAACATCCCAAGGTCTGGCCTCGGCACGGGTCGTTCTGTCCTAGGAAACATCTCTCTTCTCATCCCGCCTCGCTCCCCCCAGCGTCCCTGCTCCGTGAGCCTGAGCTGAAGTCCACGGTAGAGTGACTTGCTTTCTTGGAAGTTTCCACCCATCGCATAGCTTTTCTAACTGTGTTGCCAAGAGCCATTTCATCTGGTCTCCCCAGCTAGTCTGTGAGAAGTCGAGGGCAACGAGGAGGTTCTACTCCTCAATGAATCCCGCGAGCTTAGCGGAGAGCAACAGTGTGGGCAGAGCGGGGCGAGCATAGAGGGAGGGACTGCAGGCAAAGGGTCTGGTTACAAGAGGCAAGATCGAGGAGGACATACGGTATGGAGGCTACGATGGCAGCAAAGAACCTGAAGTCGGGAGTTCCCAGTGCGTCTCTTGACCAGCCTCAGCCCCCAGGATGGCCCTGTCCTGACCCAGCATCCTCATACCCAAGTTCTTAGCACATGTGGCTTCCTCTCCTGGAAGACATGTCCTCTTCTTTGCACCTGTCATCTGCCCATCTTGCAAATTCCCTTTGGCACTAAGAAACCTTCTCTGACCCTGGGGTTAGGTTCACAGCCCTCAGCGTTAGCTTCCTTGGGGGGCGCCCCTATCTTGGAACCTCTCTGGTGTCCCCCTGTGTGGTCAGGAGCCACAGAGGGCTCTTGCTGCCCTGGTCATCCCTCTCATCAAAGATTTCCAAGGACCCTCTGCACAGAGCTCCGGTCCCTAGGCCTCCCGGTTGGGAGCGGTCACAGGGGGCAATGGGAGGGGTGGGTCTCATGCCCCACGCCCAGCCAGTGGGTCTTCAGGCAGATGGCTCCAAGCTCGCTTCTCTTGTATCCTTGTTGTCTCTATGTTGTTCCCAAACATGCC
>NW_011892406.1:3407-4529 GCF_000151845.1 Pteropus vampyrus
CGAGGGTCCTTTCTTGCTCCTCATTGATCCCACACAATCTGGGACCTGGTCCAAAACTTAGGGTCTTGTTATGAGCCTCAGACACCAACTCCGGGTAATTTTAACCAAAGGGACTTTGCTAGAAGGATGTTCGGAGCATGACCTCAAGGACAAGTGGCTGGGGAAGCAGCCAAGGGAAGTCTAGGGCTCAAGAAGTAGGAGGCGGGACACACAGCGACTCCCTCACAGTGCAGTCTGATCAGAGCTGCCCCACCATGGCCACCCCAGTGACCTGCTACCAACCCTTTCACCCTGGAGCCACTCAGATTTAAAGTCCTATGATGCAGTACCTAATTCATTGTTTCCTGCTATACTGGGCCAGGACAAGGAAGGTCCAGCTAGTAAGCTTCATAGAAGAAAGTCTTTATCTGGATTTATACTTCCACCAAAACCATGCATTCAGGGAGAAGCGACCCCCTCAATGGGAAACTGAGTTGTTATCAGGAGGGAGCAAAGGATCTGGGCAGCCCAAAACATCACATGGCCACCAGATGCTGTTTCTTTTAGGAGGCCTGAGGTTCTACTCCCTCTGTGGCCGGCCCAGGATAAGTCACTCAATATTTTGCTGAATGAATGTGCAAATAAAGAAAGAAATCTACAAGATGAAGACAATGGTTTCTCTGTCTTTTAGGTTATTGTGAGTATTAAGTGAGATCATTTGTGAAAAGAACATAAGAGAGCAGCTAGCGTAAGCTAACAGTGAAGACCAGTAACGAATAGTTAGTCCACATCAGCACAGTACCACCATGGTGCAGTGTGTATACTGAGCAGGAGAGGTGCACAGAAAAGGGACTCAATCAAACGATGTCTAAGTGAAGATGGGAGAGCATCCCGTTTCATCCTCATCAGTCTGGCAAGAATAAAAAGTCTGACGACATCAAGTGTTGGTGATGACATGAAGCAAGGGAGCTCATAAATGATGCTATAAAAGCATGCAACCATTCTGGAGAGAAAAAAAAAGTCAATATCTAGGGATGTTGAAAATGGATATACTCTATGAGCCAGATATCTCATTCCTAGAGATGATAGATAGATAGATAGATAGATAGATAGATAGATAGATAGATAGATAGATAGATAGAT
>NW_011892406.1:5534-7746 GCF_000151845.1 Pteropus vampyrus
GGGTTCACTCCTATATTCTGTCAGCCCTTAAATCTGGTCCCATACTTCAGTGACACATAATGCACTCTCTTATTGTCCTTGAATTCAGCTAAGATGGCTGTGAGGGGACAAGGACAACATTGTGATGGAAATAAGCTAAACATGGCTTCAGCACGCATCATTCCGTAAGGTGTCCTTAGGACTGGCTTACGTAGGTAAATTGAGTGTGGTGAACTCTACTGTTCATAAACCTGTATACATGTTACGCAGAAATTCCGATGTGTTCAGTCAAAAGAACATTGAATCTAGAAGTATTAGAGGAGGTGTGACATAAAGCTAAACTCTGACCATGGATATTCAAGGGGTTTGTCCCTTCCCCATTCAAAACCTGCTACTCTCTCTGTATTTCCTGTCTTTGAAAGATGGCACCAATGTGTGTCCAGCTATCCAGACCAAAATCCACTATGTGTCCTAAGCATCTTTTCCCAAACCAAGTCGCACTTGGTTTAATCATGTACTAAGGCATCCTCTGACTGTGTATTCTTAACATGTCACACATTGTCCTTCCTCCACTCATGTATCACCTAGCACCCACACCATTGCACACCCCATAGCAGGCTCTCCACGTTCCCCCTAGTGCATCCTCCACATGCTTCAAAGGCAGAGATCCTCACCCACCAACACAGCCGGAGGGAAGATTTGAGCTCTTAAGCGTCCGCCATGATCTGCCCCTGCCTCCACTCCAACGTCACTTCCCGCCATCTCTTCCCATGCCATATTCTCTATTGAATTATTGAGAATGTCTAGACTTCCCCATACTATTCTGTACCCTTGACTTTTGACATAGGCTGATACCTCCTACTGGAATCTTCCTCTCCTATAGTCCACCTGCTATCTCATATTCATCCTTCGAGACAGCTCGACGTATTTTCTCTGTGGCACCTTCCTGACCCCTTCCCCTGTGGGAGTGTTGACTTGTCCTCCCCTGTGTCCATTTGCCTCCATCATCGTCAATGGCACTGAATTGTTTATATGGCTGCCTCCCTCACTGAACTGCGTGTGGCTCCAGAACTTGTCCAGTGTCTGATTTATGTCTCTTGCCCCACCATCTATCACAGAGTCCAGGAAATGCTTATTGGATGCATTTTCTAGAAATTTAGGAGAAAAATTCGATAGTATTTGGTGATTTGTTAATGATTTCATCTGAATTCAGCAGGACTGGTCTTGCACGAAGAACAAACCATCAGTTCAAACTCAAGAATTTAGAATGGAACAGCTGGGAAGGACACCAAAGATACAGGTCCAAAAAAAAAAAAAAAAAAAGGTTTAGAAGAGCCCACAATAAAGATGTTTAAGCAGAAATCTTTGAGAATTGGATGCAGCAGATGTCTGTTGGGCTGAAGCACAGGTGCATAGGGACCCCATACTCTGGTGGCGGGTGCGCTTAACCTGGGGTGGGGGGAGGTTGCTGGTTGGTGAACCTGGACTCTGGTGAGGCCTGTCCCAACTGTCGACTCACTCATGACCCTTTCTCCCCACTCTGAGCGGCAGAGCCTCTGAGAACAGAGGAGTAAATATCAGGGTGGGGCAGCTCCAGCTCCTGAGGGCAGGGAGTGAGGCCCGGAAGAGCCCTGAGCCTTGGAGTCCTGTCTTCCGGCCACCTGGGTTCCTCCCACCTGGTCTCCGGGGTTGGTGCAATGGTTGTCAAAAGGACTCAAGGTCTCATGCTCCTGCTGGGCTGCCTTTTCCAAAGATGGAATTAGTAGTAGGATGTAAGGGGCCATAGAAGAGTCTCCCCGGTAACTCTTCGGTCATCACCCTCCAGGATTAAACACACGCCTGAGAAGTACATCTCCTCTGTCATTCTAACTTCAGCATGCTTGGGGCTGCCAAAGACCCCTGAAGCCTGAATTCACCACTCATTAGTCTCATTAGGTGCAAAACTTTGGGAAAGTTATGAAACACCATGGACCTAGCTATGCAGCTTTCCTAGTGCCCTCCCTCCCTCACTGTCCAGATCCCTCAGCAGATGACTCTTCTGCCTGGAGGTATCTGCTCTTCCACAGGCATGAGTCCTTTGCTCAGTCCTTGGCCACCTTACCTCACCCCCCAGAGCCCTTCTGCATGCCACTACCCACACCCTTCAAGGGGCATGTCCTGGAAGGCGGGGTGGAGGCTTCTGCGCCTGGTTTCAGAGCTCTCGCTCCCTTTCGGTGTGCCTCCTGTGCACCCC
>NW_011892407.1:0-1573 GCF_000151845.1 Pteropus vampyrus
TTCTTTGGCTCCTGAAGGCCGAGCCTTCTCCCTTATGCTTTGACCTCAGGTCCTACCCAATTTATGCACACAGAGCAAAAGTCATGAATATTTATAAGGAAGTTTTATTTTTCATCAACCGTGGTTGCAAATGGAAACATTTAAAATACAATTAAAATAAAAGTTTTGCTCTTTGTAAAAACTATAAGCCAGTAACTAAAAAAGTAAGCAGTATTAAAATTCTAGTCCTCTCTCTTGAATGGTCCAGTCAGGGCCCAGACTTGCCTCTTCACACCTCTTTGCTAAACCATGAAGTCCTCCACGGCACCATAAACTTGTCCTTCCCCAAGGTCAGCACCTTGTGTGAGTGGGTAGATTGGCAGTAAATGTTTGTTGAAAGAAATGAGTGGGTCTTGTTTTCTTTTTTAAAGAATGAGAATGGTTCTATGACAGTGTTCCAAGGAAGGCTGGTGACTCATTGGTGGGGTTTTGAAAGGAATTTTATGGGCCACAACTAGCATTTGAAAATACAACAGAAGGCAAGAGGGTAAAAACTTAGATTATACATAGTAAGGTAGAGATATTGCTTTGTGAAACGTTCACTTCAGTTGTGCATGCATGTGTGTGTGTGCATGCGTGTGTGTGCTAGGTCTGGATGTCACATGTTTCTTATTGTTCACTGAAGCCGAAAATGTGTGAAAAGCACTGGACTAGTCCTCCCATCTCTAAGGTCACATTTCTGCTATTGCCACCATCATAGCCCCTTATATTCGATTAATACTTTACCTTCTACAAAGCATGTTCACACCCACTCCTTCAAGTGGTTGTCATCAGAGCCTGAGGTGGCACAGAACATGTTACCACTCTTCCCAGTCTTGCGGAGGAGAAGAGACTCGTGTTCTCGAAGGGACTGTCTTTGTCTGGAGAAGCATCTAAATGATGCTCAGAGGTGCTCTCAGCAAGAAAGGAGATGGTTCCTGCCTCTGCCAGCCAAAGAAAGGGGCCTGCGATGTTGCATAGGGAGGCGAAACACAGAGAGAACCCTCGATGGAACTTCTGGAGAGCACGGGCTCTTTGGTGGGATGCTGCCGTGCGTTGCATGGTCCGACCTTCTTCCCAGGACTCCACCAGTCTCCAGATATGATCGTTAGAACGTCACGAACTTCTTGCCGTGATTGGATGTCTCATGGAATCTGGCACAGAAGCCACTTTCCACACCGAACGGTAGCCAAAGTCCAAGCAGAAACAGCAAGGCGTGGACAAAGAGACAGCAGGCATCTGGGTTACGTACAGATGAAGAGACTGAGGGTCACAGAGGCTGGGTGACTGACTATCAGAAAGAGACCGAGCGATTCCCTGGAGATCTCAGTAAGCTTGGAACTAGATGAGATCGAAGGATGAGACCTGATTCTGTTTTTTTTTTTTTTCCCAAATTAATATGGTTCTATGAGTTCTGGCCATGATGACACAGTGTTATTTTGAGGCTCAAATATGATATTGGCTGTGGAGCGGTAGTCAACCCATGAGTGAGCTGAAAATGGTCAACCGGGCAGAAAGCCGCAGGCTGCTCCGGAGAGTATGCGTCTCCCCCCCC
>NW_011892407.1:3240-4782 GCF_000151845.1 Pteropus vampyrus
CTTCCCAGGTACAGCTCATCTCTGCCTCACCCTCTTCCCAGAAAGAAACGGTCCGTAGAAAACTCCCGGATGGCCCATCGTTGGGAATGTCGCCGTCTTTGTGCCTAAGGGACCTTGGATACAAAATGACTGTACGACGTTTTGAAACAGGATGAAATTACATGATTTATCATGTTGCCCAAAACGAAGAGTTTTGGGATGTTTTCAGAGGAGAAGGCGCTAGGAGAATGTGTCTGTGTGTGAGCTCGTGAGTCAGTGACATTAACAGTCAACGAGCATCAGCTCTGCGCCTGGATCTCATTTAAGCCCTTTAAATAATCTTCCCAGACAGATATTTCTTTTTTATGATGTTTCGATTTATTTTTACTTTCATCATGAAAAATTTTCAAATATATAGAACACTAGAAATAATGTAACACATCCTTATTTCGCTCATCTAGACCAGCAGTAATTATCAATTTTCCACTTCTACTTTCTTTTTGTCTCTGCTTAATTATTTTAAAGTGTAGATGTCATGACATTTCACCCGTAAATATCCCAGTATGCATCTCTAAGGTATAAGGGATTTTCCAGTATAATTATAATACCATTATGACATTTAAGAGAAAGGTGCCCATGTTAAGATGAGGACATACGTTCAGATCTGTTTCAAGCTCCAGAGAAGGAGACCATGCTTGGGTGCCTGGAAGATGACCCATGTTTTTCTTGTCATACTATGTGCTGAGTTAAAGAGCTTACATTTTGGAGGGTGAACTCCCTACGTGCCCACTTAAGAGGGGCCTAAGATGGTGTTTGGAGGGACTGTGGGCTCTGCGAGCACCGGTGTTTGAGGCTTTCCATTTTTCATTCCCTTTCATACCCTTGATGCCACTCGGAGTGCAGAGCATGATTAGGCCCCCAGGCAGCATAGCTAGCTAGGCATGGTCTACTTCTAACTTCAAATTCTTCTTAAGAATCCTGGTTATATTTTTAAAAGGATGAATTCTGCTTTATAATCTTCCCAAGTGGATTTTAATATGTATTCGTGACTCTATTTGTTCATTTATACAACAAGTATCTTTTGAGAAAATACTGTGCCGTAGCACCGGATGCTTGTTTCTCAAGTCGGACCTCAGAGTGGGCTATTTTCATCTCCACTCCCCGACTCCACTTTTCTAGTGAAATCGGCACTTCACATGAGACACCACGTCGCTCCCATGGCTTCCCGTGTCCCCTTTTCTCTTCGGCACACTTTGCTTTGCCCAAGCACCGAGCTTGGAAAAGGGGAACCTCGAGGTCTCAGGCCCCACGGAGCAGGAGGTGTCCCAGGGCGTCGATGGATGGAGCGTCCGGCGGGCACAGTGCTTGTGAGTTGGCCGCTGGTGGTTCACAGTCTGGTGTACAGAGAATCAATTCACTGGGCCTTCACTGCACACCTGCTGCGTGCGGGACTTTGATGGGCCTAAATAGGAAGATAAGGCAGGTTCCTGGGTTATGGAATGGGCTGATGGGTAGCAAACCGAGTATGTCACAGTGTTGTGGGGAGCGTTAGCGTTTTTGACT
>NW_011892407.1:6057-8134 GCF_000151845.1 Pteropus vampyrus
TATTCCGTGGCACCCCACTGACCATCAAAAACAACCCCCTACTATGTGAACTTCCAGTGCGATCTCAGCTCTCCATCATCCAGTCTCAGTTGGCTTCAGCAAGATGGGCGTCTTCCTTGTTGTCTGAAGGCCCGTTATATTTTCCCTCCTTCTTATCTGTGCATTTGCTGCTGCTCTTCTTAGGATGCTCTTTTTTCTCTCAAATGTCCAACTCGAGTGATTCGGCCTGGGGCTGCATTTTCATGGCAGTTCTGCTCTTTTAATGCTTTCATGACTTTTGTCGCCTCTGATGTGACATGTTGTCCTTGTTGGAGCTCATTTGTTTAATCTGTTGAGAGGCTGGCCAATCAGACTCTTCCTCGTTGTTTCCCAAATTTATTGCTGATGCACTGTCTTTCGAGTCTTTGACACAGCTCACGGCGAGAAATATATCTCACATGGATGCCCAACACGCACACACATACACACGGGAATGTGAAATAAAAATAGTTCCTTTTTTCCTGCTTGATGTTAGATGTTGATGATCCCTTATAGTTCTGCACTTTGCCCCATTTTCTCATTCTATTTCAAAGAGTCTCCCTATTACTAAAATTCTGATGACTGTTAATTCTACATCTCTGGCCAAGATCTCAATAAATATTCATTGAAAAAAAGGATGAATGAAGTACAATCTCTTCTAAGTCAAGAATCAAACATCAGGTACTTGGAGTTTGCCTTTGATGTCTCACAGCAACTAAAATACCACATGTCTCAACAGTTATCCTTTTTCCTCTCTGGATCCTCTTTTTCTGCCTCAGTTAGTGATTTGCATAAGACTAGGAATTATCTATCCTAAATTATTCCCCTCACCCCTCACTTAATCATTTAGGGCCCTCTGTCAATATTCGAGCGCTTAAATATCAGCCATATTTTCTCCTCTTTACCATGTCTATTGCTGCTACTCTCCTAGTGCAGAGGCTTATTATCTCTTGCCGGGAATATATCAATGGCTTCACAATTGACGTGTCAGTCTCTAATATTGTTCCATTTCCGTTGAATCTTCCATGATCGAAGTGTCAGTTTGCACATTGTATTATGTCGGTACAGTATAAATTTTATAAATGGCATATAAGTACTTATTAAGATGAATTCAGCAAATTTCTTTTTAGAATTTAAAATGTTTTTGTTATCATAAAGGATCTTCTTATATCTTAAAATTTATTTTTTTTAGATATATAGGAAAAACTATTTTAACATATACATTTGTGACCAGCCACGTTATTGAACTATCTTAGTAGTTAGAAAGTCTGTTGTTCATTTTTTGTGGGGGAGGGAGGGGGGGATTTTCTAGGTATACAGTAATATACTTTAAAAAATTAAAACTTTTTATTTAGGAGATATTTACAAGTCTTATTTCTTTATTTTATCTTATTTTATTATCCCAAATAATAAAGTAGGGGTATCTGTTCTTGTCTCACCCTTAACTTTCATAGGAAGTCATCTGATATACCATAGTGAAGGATGATGCTGTCAATGAATTTTAAGGTCAATATTCTTTGTCAAGTTAAAGAAATAGTCTTTTATTCACTTTTACTGAGATTTAAAATAAACATTAGTGGATTTTGAATTTTATGTAAATTATTTAAGAATTTGTTAAAATAGATACATGGCTTTAGTCTATTAGTTCATTGATGTGATAAATTATATTAATAACACCCTGTAGGAAGTCATGTGTGACTTTGTAGTAATATTATGGCAGCTGGTAAGGGGAACCAGGAATAACTGAATCCTATCTCAAGTTCTTGTGCCCCGCTTACCAGTGAAGTTCCTAAAAGGGAAATATGCACAGGGAATAATTACAGGGAAGGTCATATTTCAATTTAAAGAACTCTGGAAGGCAAGGCTGGAGCACATAGAACACCAATTTTTACTAAGCTATTTTGGCTTCAGATTAAAGTAGGTGAAGGCAATTATTACTTTATTTCACTATACCCAAACCCGACCCTGAGTCTCAGATTTTTACACTCTGGTCCCATGAAAAGAAGATGTAGAAGAGAGAAGATGGCTGGTCTTGCTTGGAGAAAGGTCTAAGTAAGCT
>NW_011892408.1:0-570 GCF_000151845.1 Pteropus vampyrus
GGGAGCCGGGGCTGGAACCTGCACAGGCCCCGGGTCTGCCGGCGGCGCCTGGCTCTGCCGCCACGTCTCCCCGCCGACCTGGCCAGCGCTGCCTTCTCCGCTGAGATGTCCTCATCTCACAGTGGCTCAGGGGACAGGTGGAGACACAGTAAGTAAGGAACAGAGAGTCGGGGGGACGGAATCGAGAACATAAAACTCGAAACCAACGCCACCTGAAGAAAACAGATAAACAGGACTCGCCGCTCTCAGAAAATAAAAGGAAAAGCCACGAGCCGACCTTGGGCGAGGTAAAGGTGTCCGAACACAGGACCCGCCTGAGAGGCAGGTAGACGCCGCGTTCGCGGTGCGCGCCCGTGCAGCTGCGCAGAGCGAATCTCCCCAGGGAGAGTTTTAGGAAGCGGGTGCAGCCCCGCTGGGGACGCGGAGCCCCAACCTGCTCAGGTCCCAGCTCGGCCCGCCGGCCGGCACGGGCCCGGGCAGCCGCAGGGCCGGAAGGCGACTCGCAGTCCTTGGAGGGTCCCCCCGTCACTGCTCCGGCTCCCGGCGGCCCCCTTCGCTCCATCCCGAGTC
>NW_011892408.1:3605-6027 GCF_000151845.1 Pteropus vampyrus
CCCTATCATAGCAAAAATACTCAGGTCACGTGGCATTGATAATGTGTTCCTTTTCTACAGATAGGAAAAGGCTTTTATTTATGATTACAAAAAATTTGGGGAAACCCGAAGATTATCAAAAAGAAAATAAAAGTGACTTAATAAACCCATCACCTAGAGATGACCATGGTTATGATTTTTATGTATTTATTCCCGACCCTCTGTGCATTGCATGTATAAAATAATAGGGATGTAGAAGTAGAGACACCTATGGTATTTACGGCAAAACAAAACTAAATACATTTTATGAGGAGCTTCTGACTGTTTTGAACATTGTTCCCTATCACATTCCTCATTACCAAGTAAATGAATTTACCAATGTCATTAAATAAAACACTTGCTGGGGCCCTGACAATGCATCTCGCTCCCGAACGACCGGACACCAGCTGCTTCTCTTCTTGCGAACGTGCGTGACACCAAACACCATTTGCCTGTATACGTCATCAAACCCCAAGTAGTCTCATGGAATAAAGGGCCGGATTCAGGATTCTCTGCTCCAGGCTTTGAGTTTTGGGGAGCCTGCCCCGGCTCCCCTCCCCGCTCACAGACGCGGACGTCCTGACCGCAGCCCCTTCCCCAGCTCCGCGTCTTAGCGCGTAAAGCAAAACGTTTAGTAACTTGGTAGTCGGAAAATGCAGGCGCCTTTAAAATAATTAACGTGTGTATTCACTTATTCTTTGAGATAAATATGCCTCCTATTGCCTCACGGCCTATGCATTATTTTATGGAGAGTTTATTATTACTGCACTATTTCTTAGCTATAACTAATTCTTTTCTTTTCTCTACCGAGTGACTTTGCCAGCGGCCCCCATTGCGGGCGTACCCACGTTCGGGTATTCCTGCTTTTTCGATGAGATTTGATGATCTGCTTGAACGTGCCCTGCTGAGAGATGCTTCAGGCACCAGACTCTCGGATTCCTGGTCCGTTCCTCAGCCGGCGCCCCGTCCTTGGTCCCGTGGAAGCTGGGTGTCGTCGGTGAGTTTTCGCATCTGCAAAGTCACAGACGTGTATTTTCTACACTTCACGGTTGTAGTGCCAATGTCCCCCGTTGACGGGTCGTCACGGTCCTTGGAGCTAATGTGACTTGGTGTCACTATCCCACGAACGGAGGAACCTCCCGCGTGTGACGCTGTGTGGCGGCTGCGGCGTCTGAGCCCGAGCTGGGACCCGCGCCCCGTGGTTACTGGTTACTTTCCCAGCTCGAAGGGCCATCACGGGAAGGGGCTTTCCCGGAAGGCAGGCGATGAACGCCCCAGGCCCTGTCCCCGTGGGCTCAGCAAATCATTAAACGGTATCGCTCCTTGCGATTTACGCTGTCAGAGATAAGAACCTCCAGGGTTTAACGGGGCACACACTGGGATTAAAGGATTTTTTCCTCAGCCCTACAGTGCTTTACTGGGTTATTGCACAGGAGTTATTTCAGGCCATTTCCTCCAGAACAGAGGGAACCTGGAGGGGCCTGGAGATGCGAGGGGGAGGCGGAGGGCGGCCCAAAGGTGTGGAGAGAGAGGACAACAAAGGGGTGAGGATCTGCCCCCCACGAACAATGGTCCTCGCCCCCATCCCGGCGCCGAGAAGTGGGCTGTCCGGCGGCTGCGAGCAGAACGGTCTCGGATGACCCGGGCGTCCCAGACAGAGCGCGTCCACGTGCGACACGGTCACCTACCCCGACTTCCCCAGCTGGGCCTCCGGGGCCGGTCCAGCCTGTGGGGTGTGCACTGCGTTGTCAGGGTGTCGGGCTCAGCAGAGACAGCCTGTCCTGAGGTCCGAGGTCTGGGCTCCAGTCCGACTTCTGACACTTTCTGGAATCTGGAGCCACAGCCTGGCTCCTTCTCATCGACTGACGAGGCTTTGAACTTTAAGGCACATCCTATCCCACTTTCTCAGCCCCGTTCCGGGCAGATAAGGCAGAATCGAGGGGGGCGGCGGGCACTTACTCGGAGCAGAGCGTCCGTCTTCCCTCCGCCACTGGGCAGAAGGTGGGCGCTGAGAAAATCAGCTTCCGTGTCTCCCGGACGCGGGAGCACTGGACGTCACTTGCAGGTGTCCCGTCGTCAGTGAGCAGCACGCCCCATGCATTACGGAAAGCGGGCTGCCGGGCAGAGGTGTCGCTTAGGCTGGACGACCGCAAAGACCTCGTTAACGCAGAGCGCACCCCGCCCCTCGCGCGGCTAAGCAGGTGTCCCCTATATACTGGCTGCCGTTCAGCTCCCTGTTCTGCTGCGGTCTGAACGTGTCCCCAAAATTCACATGTCGAAGTCCTAACCCCAAGGGGATGGTGTTAGGAGGTGGGGCCTCTGGGAGGGGAGGGGTCACGAGGGTGGAGCCCCCTGCCCGGATCGGGGCCCTGATAACAGGGCCTCAGGGGACTCCCTGGCCTTC
>NW_011892408.1:9668-10618 GCF_000151845.1 Pteropus vampyrus
GCCCCCTAACGATTGATCAGTTAACCTGTCGCGATGGCCGGTCCCCCTGGCCCATCCTCACTAAGCGCCAGGAAGTCCCGGGAGCCTGCGGAGCGCAGGTGGCTCCGGCCTGGGCCACTGACAGGACCGCTCCCAGCGCCCAGCGCCGGCTTGGAGAGAGTGTCTGTTTCTGGAATGTTTCTGTTTCTGAGTTCTAACAGCGTTTTCAGGTTACACTTCTTCCTCCTTTCCTACGTTCCCCTCATCCTTGTTTTGTAAGGGCTGTTATTTGCTGTGTCCCCCAGTGCTTTGAAAAAGCCTCATTAATTTCACGAAATGGCACATTAAATCAAACTTAATGCGGTGAAGAGGGGACAGAATTGTCCGTTCTCTGAGTGGGAATTAAACAATTTCCCCGGGAACGAAGCGTCACAGCCGTGTTCGAGAAATTAATGACGGGGCATTTTCCGAGAGGTGCCATAGAGGGGACATAGTCGAGGGCGAAGAACCCACGTCGCGGCTCCCGGTTTCCGATCGAGCTCCCTGCCGCACGCAGACAGCGCAGACACGGGGGACACGCTGCCCGCTCCTTCTCTCCTACCATCGCCAACCCCCCCCCCCAAAAGACAACATAAAGGGTGGATGCGGTGTCCGCTTGCCCGCAGGGACTGGTCAGAAACATGAGCAAACCGCTGCTGTGACGTATGGGCCCAGGCTGCGGCGTGGCGCTCTGCGACCTCCTCGGAGACAGCCTTTCCCGGATCCCAGATCATGAGCACAGTTCTTCCGGGCCAGGCTTTCCGGGTGGATTGTGCTAAACGTAAAACGTTTCACTGTGGCCTGTGTTCTGAACAGCAGGATAAAGCCCTCCCATCTGCTGGGAGGCTACAGGGGACCCGGGCGTTTCGAGACACAGGGCCTGGCTTTGGTTTCGTGGGTCTGAAAAGCCCATCGCTGAACGAGGACCTCAG
>NW_011892409.1:0-566 GCF_000151845.1 Pteropus vampyrus
AATGTAAACAACAGCAACAAAACAATAAAATAGATGAATAGATAAATAAAAGATTATCAGGAAAAATTTACCTTCACTACCAACACTAAGTCCAACATATGTATTTATACACACTTCTATCTTTAAGAATTTTTTTCTCCTTTTCACTTACAGAACTTCAATTTTTCTTTTTGGCTTAAAACAATAACTATTTTATTTGCTCATGATGCTGTGGGTCAGGAAACCAGGCAGGGCTCAGCCTGGTGGTGGCTGTTCTCCATGCGTGCTGGTTGGGGCTTGGCTGGATGTAAGTAAAACTTTATCACGTTAGTGAGAAACTTAAAAAAAAAAATGTTAAATAGAATGGGATAAATTACCTGTTAATAAGTATTAAAGCAACACTTATATTCCAATAAATCTAAATAAAAATAATGCAAAAAAATGATTTAGCAAAATAATTTAAAAAACAAACAGTATGATTATTATAGTAACTTTCAATTCAAGACAATTTTATACACAACAGTGTTTTAGTATTTATTGTGTTACCTTTATCATCATTTCTTTAAAATATTCTTGATGTTGAAACT
>NW_011892409.1:2383-4238 GCF_000151845.1 Pteropus vampyrus
TAAAAAATATCTGTCTTAGGGATACCTGAAGAAAAAGAAGATGTTGAAGAGCTATTTGAAGAAATAATGATGGCAAACTTCCTTAACCTGGTGAAAGAAACAGACATAAAACCCCAGGAAGCTCAGAGAGTTCCAAAAACCAGGAACCCAAAGAGGCCCACACCAAGATACAATATAATTAAAATGCCAAAGGTTAAATACAAAGAAAAAGTCTTAAAAGCAGCAAGAGAAAAGCAGTTACTTACCTACAAGGGAGCACCCATAAAACTGGCAGCTGATTTCGAAAAAGAAACCACTCAGGACAGAAGGGTTTGGCACAAAATATTCAAAGTGATGAAAATCCAGGATCTACAACTAAGAATACTTTATCCAGCAAAGCTATCATTTAGAGTCGAAGGACAAATAAAGAGCTTCCCAGACAAAAATAAGCTAAAGGAATTTATTACAACCAAGCCAATATTACAAGAAATGTTGGAGAGACTTCTTTAAGGAGAAAAAACATGTATCAAAAACAGGAATAAAGAATGGTAATAACTACATTCCTGTCAACAAGTACCTCAAAAGGAAAAGAATTAAATGCTCCAACCAAAAGATAGAGTGGCTGAATGGGTAAGAAAACAAGACCCCTACATGCTGTCTGCAAGAGACTCACTTCAGATTAAAAGACACACACAGACTAAAAGGAAGTAGATGGAAAAAGATATTGCCTTGATAGATCTAGAAAGTATTGCGCTGAAGGAAATGGGACAGATAGAGAAAGACAAATATTGCATGATTTCATGTGCATGTGGAATCTAAATAACAAAGTCAACAACAACAACAACAGCAGAAGCGTAAATAAACTCATAGATACAGAGAATATTTTGAGGGCTACTAGATGGGAGGGGGGTTGGGGAGGACAAAAAAAGACAAAGGAATTAAGAGGTACAAATGAATAGTTGCAGAGTAGAGATGGAGATGTAGAGTATAGCATGAGGAAGATGGTTAATAAGATTGTAATAAATATGTAAAGATTTAGTGGGGTGATCACTTTGAGCCTTATGTGGACCTCTGATCCACATAATATGCTATACAACTGAAACTGGTATATTATTGTATGCCAATTAAAATTGAAAAAAATTCATTGAATTGTACAATGTAAATACAAGCAACTGATTGTCTTATATTTCAATAAAGATGAGAAAAATCAAACATATTTAGAAATATATTTTTCAAATTATGCTTTCTCAAGATTTTCCACCTACAATTTTTTTTTTTTTCTACTTAGCAGTCATTTCCTCTTCTAGAACAGTCTGAGACTGTGGAAATTCCCTGAATGTGGTACTTTCAGTGCTAAAGCAGCAAAAGACCAGGTAAACTAAGATGATCGATCATTCTATTCTTATCCTTTATCTATACATAGCACTGATGTCCATTATGTTTTAGCTCTCATCTTAGATACTTTATTTAGCTCCTTTGAGATTTAGTTCTTAGTTCTTAGCAAAACAAAAATTAATCTCACTCTCCTAGTGTTGTTGCAAAAAATAAAAATATCTGTAAAGACATAGATCTTGGCCTATAATAGATGGCAGTAAATAATTATTTGGATTGTCTGTCGTATTTTTGGAAAATGAAAATAATTGCTTAATACAATTTGGAGAGAGAGAAAAATCTAGAAATATACACTGAAGCATTTAAAGCTAATTTCCACTGGAGAGTGAATAAAAGATATTTATCGCTATATTTAAATGCTTGCATATGTGAATTTTCACATTATACATGCATTACTATTACATTGAAAATCAATAAATAATGCCTTTTTCAAGAAGAGCTTTAAATGTGATTTGTCAGAAATTTGTCCTACTAGAATATAAAG
>NW_011892410.1:0-1928 GCF_000151845.1 Pteropus vampyrus
AACAACAAACTATAATTTCATAATTGCTTTAGAGAGAAAATTCTCCAGAGACAACATTTTTCTACTCAAACACCCTCACCCTAAAAGCAATCCTCTTAAACATTTCTCTCAGGAAAATAGCCCATAAGAAGGCATTTCTAAAGATGAGTTAGGAGCTCAACTAATTTCAATCAATGTGACTTAATTCAAACAAGGTTAGACAATTGAAACTGTAACATTCGGTATAGCTTACAACAATTTTTGTAGTGTTCGTTGTTGATAGACTTCATTTGTGCAGTATTTCACGTACGGGTCAAATGTGGATGCTGTGTGTTTTTCCACAATGTCACTTATGTCATCTATGAAGATATTATTCTGATGTCTTGCTTCCAATTCTGTAAAGAATCTGAAAAAAAAAAAAAACCAAAAAAAAACATTTATACTTTCTTCCATATACTTCAATAGACAACAGATTTCCTCACATAACGCTATTATACAGGGTTTGAAAGTATCAACAGTATCAGTGCCAACTCAAAAACATAGGAGGAAAAAAACTGTTTAAAAAAGTCTAAATTAAAATCTATCATATTAACACCTTAAAACTTCAAGTAGGCAGTTTAATACGTTTATAATCCAGTGCTTTCAGGTATATTTTAGAATATACAGATTTCACTATTTTTCAAGAATTCCCTAGATATTGAGGGAGAGTAATTTGATGCTTACATATATTATTGTACTGAAAAGCATATGAACAAAACACCTAAATAAGTTCTTAAAAAACAAGTCTGAAATAAACCTAATTCTATGTGTCCTTTCTTCCAAAAGAAAAATAATGCTATTTTAAATCTAATAATATGCATAACATTTAAGTATCTTCATAAATTATTTAGACTGCAATTTAAGGTAGTGCTTATATGTATGTATATTGTGTCTAATCAGTTAAAATTAAATTTATCATAAACGATGAATAATTTTTTTTAGTACCAAGTATGTGCCAAATATTGCACGGGACATCTCAGGCATCTTATATTTTCTCTGGCAACCCTAGACCGCATCCAGTTTAAACAGAACATCAAACTTGGGTATTTAAAATAGGTTTCCACACAGTGTTGCTGCTCAAAATGTGGCCCACAGACCAGCAGCATTGGTATCATCCAAGAGCTTATGAGAAATGCACAATCTCACTGCCTACCTCCCCCAATCTGAGCCCTCATTTTATCAAGATCTCCAGATGACTCGAACGAACACTAAAATTTGAGCACTGCCCTAGAGCCCACTTACCGTCCAAGTTTGGAGTGGCAGGAAAATCTACAAGAAATAACTATTCCACAAAGACCAAAGCATTTTCCCTGAAAATGTGATGAAGGTGAGATCAACAATAATTTCCAATGCTGACTCTGGAACAGTATTACAAGGGAAATTTAGTTTTCAATAAGCTCTTTAGCATTAAACACATTTTGCTGGCCAGATTCCATCATACAAAATTCAAGGCTGACAGTGAATCGGATAACGCAAATTTATACAAGATAATAGTACATATGGGTTGACGTTTTCTCACA
This sequence comes from Pteropus vampyrus, assembly GCF_000151845.1. NCBI lineage: Eukaryota > Metazoa > Chordata > Mammalia > Chiroptera > Pteropodidae > Pteropus > Pteropus vampyrus. The sequence goes on from NW_011892410.1 coordinate 1,539, forward strand.
TTTATATCTCAGTTATTTTCAAAAAAAGTCCTGGCACTCAGAAATAAAACATGACATTAAGGACATAATCAGGACATTAAGAGGTTTTGTTTTTATATATTTATACATACATTAAACTCATTTTGGTATAAACTGTATTATTAAGCTTGTCATCATTATCAATTTTAGCTCTTAAAGTTTCCATAAGAGCTTAAAAGACAAATAAATACATCTGAACTTCATTTATACTCTGAGAAAGCACCTACATTTTAATTTCCTATGAAAAGGACTTAGGGAGAATAATCAATATGATTCCCATCCACAAATAACTGGCCCACTCATCCAAGCCCCTTGTTTAAAACAGCAAGAGGAAAAACAAAGTAGACTTTGCTGGACTATTTGCCTTTCCTT
>NW_011892410.1:1978-2295 GCF_000151845.1 Pteropus vampyrus
TAGGGAGAATAATCAATATGATTCCCATCCACAAATAACTGGCCCACTCATCCAAGCCCCTTGTTTAAAACAGCAAGAGGAAAAACAAAGCAGACTTTGCTGGACTATTTGCCTTTCCTTCCAATGGTATTAGGGTTAAAATACACAATTCTTAGGCAGTAAGCCAGAAAACACACCAATGTTGCAAAATCTAGGCAATGGCTTCATATCACTTTGTCAGGTCTGAGTCTATTAATATTCAAATAAAACGTCAAACCCCCTCTTTAGTTTCAGTAATCTCAAAAACAACCAACTCCGAACTCCAAAACAAATGCCAT
>NW_011892410.1:2345-2669 GCF_000151845.1 Pteropus vampyrus
GGACGTAGGGAGAATAATCAATATGATTCCCATCCACAAATAACTGGCCCACTCATCCAAGCCCCTTGTTTAAAACAGCAAGAGGAAAAACAAAGTAGACTTTGCTGGACTATTTGCCTTTCCTTCCAATGGTATTAGGGTTAAAATACACAATTCTTAGGCAGTAAGCCAGAAAACACACCAATATGTTGCAAAATCTAGGCAATGGCTTCATATCACTTTGTCAGGACTGAGTCTATTAATATTCAAATAAAACGTCAAACCCCCTCTTTAGTTTCAGTAATCTCAAAAACAACCAACTCCGAACTCCAAAACAAATGCCAT
>NW_011892411.1:0-464 GCF_000151845.1 Pteropus vampyrus
TATTAAAATATACACACAATACACACACATTAGACATTCGTAGTTCTTTTTTTAAATTTTTTGTTCATTCCTCTAACTCATTTAGAAAGTTGAGGTATTCATCTTTTTTCTCATCGGTTTGCAAAAGTGCACTATGTATTCAGGAGACAAGGAGGTACATAGGGGAAGGGTGCAGGTGAGCTGGATTTGAAGGCTAAGTAGGATTTCACTGGATGGACAAGGGGTAAGGAGGGTGTTCTAGGTATAAGAACAGCATATGCAAAGGTCCAGAGGTAGGAAACAGTGTTGTGTGTTTGGGAACTATATTAATTTCATAGAGCTACCATAAGAAAAATACCGCCTAAAACAACAGGACTTTACTTTCTCACGGTCTGGAGGCCAGAGTCCAAAATCATGGTGTTGGCAGAACTGTGCTCCTGGCCAAGGCTCTAGAGGGGAGAATTCTTGCTTGTCTCTTCTAACAT
>NW_011892411.1:2054-3551 GCF_000151845.1 Pteropus vampyrus
CCAGAAAAGCACCTAGACAGATTATCAAGGAAAACCATCTGGATACGTTATGCTTAGATTTGACTACATCTAACATAAAAACTAAATAACAGTGGCTTAAATAACGTAGGCATTTTTTTTTTCTCATGTAAATGAAATCCAGAGGCAGACAGTCCTGGGGTAGTATGGTGGCTCATTGTGCCATCATCAACCCAGGCTCAACCCAGGTGCTGGCTTCTATCACCTCATGGTTTAATATGGCTCCTGGAGCTCCAGTGATATCATCTGCTTTCCAAACTGGCAGCAGAAAAAGGAAGCATGAAAAGGCATCTCCCCCACCCCCCATTAAAAAACATACCTTTCAGCTAGAACAATCTCTTTCAGCAGCCTTTCTCAAAGTTCCACACATATCCATTTAACATCTCATTGGCCAGAACTTAATCACATGGCCCACACCACTAGGAAAAGTAGTCTTTTAGCTAGCCACTGGGTACACTGTCATTCCAAATATAATGAGATTTATGTTACTATGAGGAGACATGGATATTGGCTGTCAGTAGCCTCCTTTGCCTTCTCTATTTCAACCTTCCTACCTGTGGCCTTTCAACAGCCGAAGCCTGTGCTTGGCAGATTTCCATCTTCCCAAGTCCTCAGGGTTCCTTCCTTCTCCGAGAGTTGGTTTCTCTGTCTTTTTTGTAGCCTTTTTCCTGGTAGGGGTCTCTTGGGTCACTGACTGACTTCCTGGGCTGTCAGGGTCTTATGGAGGGTGGAATGAAAGGGAACATTTGCAGCGAACTCTGTAGGCACTTTCCCCCACTCCTGAGCCTCCCCCTCCTGTGGCTAGCACCTCAGCTCAGGCACCCTTCTCTTTCCTCTTTGGTAAGCCTCCCCTAACAAGGAAGGCTGTAGAAGATTTCTCTGCAAGAGTAATGAGGTTCAAAAGGGAAAAGATGGCGTTTGGAGACAGATAGACAGACCTGGGTTTAGATCTTCTCTGTGCAAATCTCTTTGAGACTCAGTGGCCTTGTCTGTAAATTGGAGGTAGTAAGAACAGCCTCACAGATGTGGCCAGGCTGAGAGAAGCAGGAGATGCAGGTCCACTCTGATAAGGATGAATTGTGTACCATGGGGGAAGGCTGGCAGAGACCTTCCCACCCGACTGTGACCCACGCAGCTTCAGGCTGCGGTAGAAGTGAGCCACACCATCTTCTTGTTGTCCCTTCTCCCCTGCCCTTGGGAAAGGTCTTGGGTGAGGGATCTGGTCCTGTGACCCCTGGGAACATAGGAGAGTCCATGTGGCTTGCTGGAATCTGAACTCTTTGGCCAGGCCAGAGTTCACCATAACTCACAGTGCCAGCTTTGACTCCAAGCAGTAACAGGGCAGCCTGGAGCCTCCTGGAAAAGAGATGGCAGATTAACATGATGTTTCATTTCCTCCTGTGCCTCTCCAAAGTGAGTAGATGTCAGCAAACAGCCAGGCCCCCTCATGGTGCCAGACTTGGGCAGACTACATGCTGC
>NW_011892411.1:6521-6826 GCF_000151845.1 Pteropus vampyrus
TTCCAGTCCTGGGCCCCTCTCAGACTAGGCTCCCCTCCCACCTCACCGGCTGCTCCCTCTGCCTCCATCAGCCATCTGCTACCTCCTTCCTGCTGGACACCCTCACCTCCCCGTTCATCTTTCTCTTTTAGCCTCCCTAGAAGGATGGAGGGAACAGGCTCTTCTCTCTGGGTCTGGGCTGGGGAGTGGCTGCTAATGTGACCTGTGAGCTGTAAATGTACAGATGCCAGCTCAGCAAACTAAGGCCGGCCTCGGTGCTCAATGTAGGCTGGAGTGAACTGATTCTGTAGCATTCCCTGGGGACC
>NW_011892412.1:0-1982 GCF_000151845.1 Pteropus vampyrus
CAGGCCCTGCATGCCCGGCCCTTCCCAGCGTCCCCAGTTGTCCCCTCGCTTCCGGATGCTTAGCAGGCGCATAAGAAATGTTCATTTGGGGAAGAAATAAATAGTAGAATGAGTGAACACGAACTCTGAGAGCGGCGTCAGGCTAACCCCATCTGAGGGATGGAGGACGCGGTCAAGCTCTACAAGACCTGCATCCGCAGAACGGCCGGCAGGTAAACCGGTGTTCAGGTGCTGCCCTGTGTCTGCTGGGTGACCCCAGGCAGCATATCAACACCTCGGAGCCTCTGCTTCCCCATCTGTGTGTCCCCTTCAGGACTGCTATGGCGGCCTCTCTGGGCTCGGTCCCTGGTGGTCATGTGATTATAATCACTTCTGACCGTCCTGCCAAGCACAGTGGTGGCTGGCTGGCCTCGGAGCCGCAGAGCTGCGCCCCGCGTCTGCTGGTGTCTGATTCATCACTTCCCTCATCCGCCTCTTCCCTGCCCACTTGGAACGTCGGCATCTCGTCTGCGGTCAGCTGCCCTCCGCAGCGGCTGCCGTGAGGTGATGGATGAGCAGTGACTGCCTCCTGTCTGGTACCTGGCGAGGCCATCTGGGCACCCTTCCCTCGTTCCTGCTGGTCCCACCGATGCCCTGCCCAGTCTCCACCCTGGGTTTTGAGATGCATCTGAGTTTTAAAGTGTGACTCCCCACACCCTGTGACTGCCTCAGGTTTCCATCCACCTACGCACCGGGTACCAGTAGATGTCACCAGAGACTGAGCGAAGCTTTCACTTTGGGGGCCGATGGTGGAGAGGGGCTTGAGGACTCCTAGCATACCCTAGGGATTTTCAGGGACCGTTGGCTCCGACAAATGTGCAGCAAATGATAAGCAGTTCCGTTATTCCAACAAAGAGCCTGAGGCTCAGTGAGGTTTCACGGGTCCCCCGGTGGTGACCAGGCTCGTAATCGGTGGACTCAGAATTCAAGCTGACCTTTGACTGATGGCCAAAGCCCCATCTTTCCAGCACAGGGAGCCTTGGTGCAGGAAGAGGGCTCACAGCTGAATTCCACACCAGTGCGGCCAGCGGGGCTGTCTCCTGTGAGAGGGCACACTCAGGGGTGGCTTCTGGGGCCACCATGAAGTATCTCAGAATCTGTGGGACTCCGATAACAGGCGGATGGCAGTAACCACGTGCAATCCCAGGCCAGTGACCAGCGGGACTTAGAGGCGATGCCCCATTGAGACCGATAGGATGAGAGTCGCGTCAGGCTCGTTCACTTGGGGATGTGACGATCAGCAAGCTGACTGTCTCGTTCCAGAATGGACAGCGGGCCGTGAATGGACATTTGCTGAAAACCCGCTCCACACCGGCCCATGCTCCGCGGGGGCCCTTTGTTCCCAAACCACCTACTGGCGTCCACTGTCAGGGGCCCTTCTCCCGGCTACTTCTGAGCAGCGACAAAAAGGACAGCGCCATCTCCTCTCTTGCCATTCGCTTTCCACTGATTTAGTTTAGACTCTTCTGGAAGGGTTGTGAAAAAAATCGATCACCTCAGTTTACAGATGGGCAAACTGGGGCTGAGGGGTTGACCAGCTCACCCGAGGCACGCAGCTAGGAAGTGGTGAACGTGGGGTTCGAATGCGGGTCTGGCTGACTGTCGGGGGCTGGTTTCCTCCCTCGGGGTGACGTCACCTGAAGGGGAAGGCGATGAGGGGGAAGTCTGAGCTTCCGGGGGCTACTGGGAAGAGTGGCTCCCCCTGCTGGCACACAGGGCTGTCCTTCTGAACGGTGGCTGTCACACACTCGCTGTGCACCAGGTGTGTTAACAGGTGCTTCACACTCATCGCCGTCTCCAGCCCCGACCATCCTAGGGGTTAAGTCCCCAGGTTACTGAAGAAGATGGCGATGCTGAGCCAGGTTAAGCCGTTTACCATAGAGGAAGAAGCAGGATTAAACGCGAAGCCCTCCGCTTGCCTCCCAGGGAGGGGGAGGCTGGGG
>NW_011892412.1:4977-6364 GCF_000151845.1 Pteropus vampyrus
CTGGGTGGGGAAGCCAGGACCCAAGGAACAGTGGGGTGGTGAGTTCCTTGATTTCCTTTTTGCTCCTAAAATCCTGGACTTCGTGCCAGAAAAACGCAACCCGGAAATGCCAACGAGTAAAAGCAACAACAAAAAAACCAATTAGCCCATTCTCTCTAGGCAAAGGACCAGGCGGGAAAACTTTTACATGATGATTGCTCTGTTCTGGGGTAGTGGGGTACCAGAAAACACTGGGGCCCTCAACTCCACCCCAGCAGCAAAGGCCACTCTCGCCAGGCCGTAAGGAGGCCCACGGTCTTCCTCCCTCCTCTCTGACTCCCCACCAGAAGGGGTCAAAGGTCGAATGGGAAGCCAAGACTCTGATCCCCATTGGGCCATAAGGAGCCCCCTGATGTGAGTGGGGACCACATGGGGACCCTGGGCTTCCCCCACACTCAGCAGTGGTGAGGGGTCCCTCCCCTTGGGGTGAAGAGTGTTTAATTACGACGCCGAAGGCAGAATCTATAAAAGGAAAAAGCGACACGTTAGACTTTATCAAAGTTAAAAACCGTAGCTCTGCAAAAGACTTGTGGAAAGGATTCAAAGCCAGCAATGCCGGGAGGAAATGTTTGCCAAGCGCATCTGACAACAGACTCCTACCTCCAGTGTGTAAAGAACTCTCGAAGCTCGAAGCTCGACAGGACACAGACAATTCAGTTAGAAAATGTGCGAAAGACACAAAGAAACGTTGCCCCAAAGATAACGTACAGATGGCAGATAAGCACATGGAAAACGTTTGACGTCAGTAGCGATTAGGGACAACGCGGCCAGATTATGTTCCTTGGAGTTTCTGGAGGGCGGTTTGCTGAGGAAGACGATGTTGAATAGCTGGAGTAGAGCCCAAGGGAGTCCCGTGGAGAAGGAGCAGGATTTACGGGGACAGTATCCAAACAAGGTGAAAGAAATTAAAGACACAGATAAGTGCAAAGACATCCTGTGGTCATAGATTAAAAGACTTAACATTGTTAAAATATCCACGCCACCCAAAGGAATTTGTTGACTCAGTGCAATCCCTATCAAAATCCCGGCGGCATGCCTTACAGATGTAGAAAAAAATCCTAAAATGCATAGGGAGCCACAGAGGTCTCTGTGTAAACAAAACTGTCTTGAGGAAGGAGAATAAAGCTGGAAGCATCACACTGACTGATTTCAAAATGTATTACAAAGCTACAGTAACGAAAACAGTATGGCGCTGGCGTAAAGACCAATGGAACAGAATAGAAAGCCCAGAGATAAACCCACACATGGATGGCCCACTGGTCTTGAACAAGGGCGCCAAGAATACGCAATGGGGAAAGGGTGGTCTCTTCAATCAATGATGTTAACGACCTACATACAAAAGAATGAA
>NW_011892412.1:8229-8581 GCF_000151845.1 Pteropus vampyrus
ACCGAGTTGACCTTGAGGTGTCCGTGGGCCATCCCGGCGAAGCTATCCAAGGGCAGGTGAATTCCACATCGGCCTTCAGGAGAAACAGTCCAGGCTGGAGGTGGAGGTTCAGGAGTCGTGAGCGGGGACAGCACTGGACGCCCGGAAGCGGGGGCAGCGGGAGGAAGGGGGGCACAAAGCCTCGCAGGCCTCTGCGTCGTCCCCCGCGCCTCCACCCTGACTCAGGGGACACGTGCAGTTCTCCATCCGTCAGTTCCTTTCCCTGATGTGCCGTTGACTCTGATGGTGTCATGTGTTTTGACCCTTATAACCCCAAGTGGAGCAGAGTGGGTGTAGGTGGAGAATTATTTCT
>NW_011892413.1:0-611 GCF_000151845.1 Pteropus vampyrus
AGGGCAGCCATGGACTGGAGCAGATTTGCAGAATTTTTTAGAATAAAACAGTTAACTCCTTGACTGCAGCATAGTTCACGTTTAAAAATATGTCCAGTCAGAAAAATTAAATATCCCCGCACGCTTTATCTGTCCACGGATCGACCTAAAGGAAAAAAAGAAATTGTTTTTCTAGATGTACTTATGGGTTTCTGAGCAGTTTACTAACGATACAATGTGTTCGTGTTGGATCTTAGGTATCAAATGTGCCTGCAAATGAGACGGGCAATGTTTCTGGGAGACTTTGTATCCGTAGGGTCCCGGACAAGTGATGAGGAACATTCTCGGTGGCAGCTCCTGTCTGAGCACCGATGGCCCAGGCCCCGGGGGCCAGTTGGGGGCACCTGGGCTGCAGAAAACACCTCCGTGGTTCTCGTCCTGGTTGCATCTCTGGGAGTCACACTCTGAACCAGTTGCTGACTTTCCGCTTGACCCCCCCGCCCCCCTCGCACCCACACACCCCGCCAAGTAACAGGAAGACAGTGAAAAACGTGCCTTCTCTCTCCTCCCCACCCCGACCCCCTTTCTGTCCGTCCCCTCCTTAGGAAAGAAATTTCTCTCCCAGCGGCCAG
>NW_011892413.1:2506-4056 GCF_000151845.1 Pteropus vampyrus
CAGATGGCCGAGGAGCTGGGATGCACAGACGCAGGCCCAGACACCGAGGTGGTTTCCTGGCTAGGGTGACAGACGCCACAGGCAGCTACGGCCCCGGAGCCGAGCACCCGAGAGCTGGCAGTGAGCGCCGGGAAGGAGTTCGGAGCAGGGCCCGGCCTTCTGCCAGGGCCAGGTGAGCAGGTGAGGAGGGAGGGAGCAGGTGAGGGGCGTGGGCAGGTGAGGTGACCAGGGTTGGAGGGGGCCTGGGCAGCGGAGGGGACGTGTGGGGACTGGCTGCTGGCTCAGGTGACACCTCTGGGAAGAACCGGGAGGGTGAGGCTGGCGGGGCAGGGTGACGAGCCGAGAGCTCCCCAGAACGTTCTGAGTCGGGGGCCGCCCTAAGCCCCGAACCTCGCAGTGCGAGTGGATCTGGTCTTCAGAGGTGAGGAAGGTGGCGTGAGGTAAACGCGGGGCCCGGCCCCAGGTGACTTAGGAGAAGCGGACGTGAGGACACAGACACGCCCGGAGAAGGGGAGCTCAGCCAGGCCTCCGCGGGGGGCTCGGGGCCGAGAAGTCACAGCTGAGTCGCCGCTGGTGCTCGGTGCTTGGAACGCAGCCCTCAGGCCGGAGACCCGCTCCGGGGTGTTGACACCGAAGCCTGTGCACAGGGCAACTCCTTTGGGAATTAGAAACGGAACCAGCCAAACAGCCCGCAGCCCACGACTGCAGCGCTCCCCGGGCCGTGCCCCACCGGCCGCTCCGGCTGCGGCTCCCAGGCTCGTGCCCACAGACCCCGGCCCGCCCCAGGCCCCCAGACGAGCCGGTGCTGGTCTGGGGGCGACACGTTGAGGAGCAAGGCGCCAGGCTCGGGCCAGGACGGGCGACCGCCTTGCGAGACGACAACGTCCCCACGGTCGCTGCTGAGTCACCCGGGGCAGGTGGCGGCCTCTGGGCAGCTGCCACCGGCCCGAGTTCTGTCTGCCGGTGCCTCGCCCGTAAGTGGGCCGTGGCCGCGCGCAGCCAGCGGCCTCACTGCGACCTGCCGCAGCCGAATCCGCGAGGTCGAAGCAGACGCGAAACGCGTCCGGGCTGCACAGCACGCTCGGGCGTGGGCAGCGGCAAGTGGGGGACCTCGACCCGGGTGGGCGGTCACCCGGGAAAAGGAAACGGTGGCCGCTGAGCGGGGCTGAGGCTGCCGCGTCCTCCTGACGTTCGGGAAAGGCCGGTGCCGCCCCTGACACATGGCTCCAAGCGGCTCTGCCCTCTGTCGCCTGGACCAGGGACTTGGGCAACGAACAAGGTGACGTGGACCCGTCCCCGCCCCCCAGGGCAGGAAACGGAACCGAGAAACCCGCAGAGACAGCCTCCCTGTGGCCCCTGGCGCCGGCTCCACGGCGGCCGCGGGCTTCGCCCGGTCCCTGGGGGAGGGGTGAGGATCGTGGCTGCTCTCGTGTCTCACCGGGGGGCAGCCAGGACCCCCCAACGCCACCCTCCTGCAGCTGGACCCCCCACGCCGCCCCCTGCAGCCGGGACCCCCCACACCGTCCCCTCGTTACTACAGAAAGCTCTCG
>NW_011892413.1:4609-6765 GCF_000151845.1 Pteropus vampyrus
CCTGCCGCAGCCGAATCCGCGAGGTCGAAGCAGACGCGAAACGCGTCCGGGCTGCACAGCACGCTCGGGCGTGGGCAGCGGCAAGTGGGGGGGGCCTCGACCCGGGCGGGCGGTCACCCGGGAAAAGGAAACGGTGGCCGCTGAGCGGGGCTGAGGCTGCCGCGTCCTCCTGACATTCGGGAAAGGCCGGTGCCGCCCCTGACACATGGCTCCAAGCAGCTCTGCCCTCTGTCGCCTGGACCAGGGACTTGGGCAACGAACAAGGTGACGTGGACCCGTCCCCTCCCCCCAGGGCAGGAAACAGAACCGAGAAACCCGCAGAGACAGCCTCCCTGTGGCCCCTGGCGCCGGCTCCACGGCGGCCGCGGGCTTCGCCCGGTCCCTGGGAGGGGTGAGGATCGTGGCTGCTCTCGTGTCTCACTGGGGAGGCAGCCAGGACCCCCCCAACGCCACCCTCCTGCAGCTGGACCCCCCACGCCGCCCCCTGCAGCCGGGACCCCCCACACCGTCCCCTCGTTACTACAGAAAGCTCTCGTGCATGCTCTCGGATGCAGGGGCCTGGGAGGGGGTTGGCAGGGAGCGGGTTTCCCAGGCCTTAGCGTGTTTGCCACGACACCCCTCCCTCTGGCTCCTCCCCACGACAGTGACGTCAGGGCCCCCACGCGGGGCGGGCTCAGGGCAGAGGTGCCAGCGTGGTCGACACGCTTGTCTGTCACATCTCTTCATGATGAGCTTGAGAGAGAGACACTCAGGTCCCTCAGGCCGACAGCTCAAGCCCCACACGTGTGACCTGAGTCTCATCAGCCAAAGTCTCCCTCTGCTCTGTCTGTCTCTCCCTCAGTCTGTCTGTCTGTCTGTCTCCCTCGCCATCTCCCTCTCCCTTAATGAAAACGCAGTCTTTCCCTCCCAAACACAGCTCGCTCCCTGCGGCCTCCTCTGTCCAGTCTGTGCAAGGTGGGGCGGGGCTTCCCCGCGTGGAGCCCAGGGTGTGGGGGGGGTGCAGGGGGTTCTGACATGTCCGTGGGTCCCGCTGTTGCAGCAAGGACCAGGTGGACACAGCCTGCCTTCCGGTGACCCGGGTCCAAAGCCAGCGCTTCGTGGAAGGGTCTCCTGGGGATGGGACCGAGCGATTTCGAAGCCCCCACAGTGCGCACCCGCCGGCCGACAGTGCCGTCGTTAAAGTCCATTTCCCTTGGACAGAAGGGTCTTCTCGGCTTAGCCACCAGTAACCGGCCCCCCTGCCCGACAGCCAGCTGGTGGCCTTGCAGTCGGCACGAGTGGACAGACACCTGCCAGACCCACCGGTGACCTAGAGGGGCAGTGGGGGTCTCGGGAGACGAAGCCCCCGCTCCCAGTCAGCTCAGCACCGCTTTCCCTGAGGACTCCGTGTAAGGCGTTTCCTGCAGGGGGACGCGGGGGGCTCACTGCACACAGCAGGAGGCGGGAGGAGATGCTGGGGGACCTGGCCTGGGGCTCGGAGGATGCGGAGCGGTTCCCAGGGGATGACTCGTCAGGAGAGCCACCCAGAAGGGGGAGCGATGAGCCGAGTGGCAGCACCTGGGGAGAAAGGGGGACCAGGGGGGACCGGGGGGGACGAGGGGGGACCGGGGGGACCAGACGGCCAGGGAACGCGCCCTCTCCGCCCGCCCGCCGCTGGGCCCAGGGGACAGTGGCAGGGGAGATGGGACGGTGGCAGATGGGGGACAGTAGCAGACGGGACGGTGGGGGGGACAGTGGCAGAGACTCCCGCGGGTCCCGTCGTTTAGGGACCTCTCCCACGGGAGGGTGTGGGCTCCTCCTAGACGGGCCTGGGCTCCTGGTGCAGACCCTCCCTCCCTCGAGAGTGGGCCCCGCGTGTGGCCGTCAGCCCTGCCATCGTCATGGGGCTGGGCCCAGGGAAGGAAGCCAGCGGGTGCTCTTGCTCCGAGGCCCAGAGGTGCTGCTGGACGGAGGGCGGAGCGTCGGCCCCCGCTCTCCGTCAGGCCCGCTCCGCGGTCTCATCCCCTGGGCCTGGCCCCAAAGGCCTGGACGCCCATCTGTCCTGTGCAGTCACTGCGGTTCCACCAGGGCCCCTGCTGCGGTCCAGCCGCTCGTGGCCGCAGGGCAGGGGCGAGGCTGTCTGGCTCCGGGGTGGGCTTGCTCCCCACTCCGGTCAC
>NW_011892414.1:0-1510 GCF_000151845.1 Pteropus vampyrus
TTTATGAAGACGGGCTCCACCAGTCTCCCTCATCTGAAGAAACTGACCGTTTTCCTCTGCAAGGAGCTCTATGGGTAATGCTGCCATCGGGTGGGAGGGACAGGCTGGCTGGGCCAGAGAGTCAGCCCGTAAGAGTGAGCCCCGAGCCCGGTCTGGCTGCCCCAGCTCTGCCGCTATACTCAGAACACTCAGGCAGCTGGCGGGGGCTTAGAACTCTTTGTGGTTTTTTTCGAGGTTTTGTTTTCATGGTATTTGAACTGTAACGCCTATTTTTTTTTTTTTTTTTTTTTAGCTGAAGTTAATTTGAGGTCAGTTGCTGTGGGGAGGGGTGGCCAGGAGGACACTGCCAGCCTTTTCACACTTGCTTATCCAGCATTTAAGACTTTGGGGCCTAGTCTTTCTGCTCGCTGCGGCGGGCACATTCGACGAGCACGTAGGGTGGCAAGAGGAAATAATTAAAGTCAGCCTACTTTCTGCGTGGGTGGCGATGGCCCGAGATTGCCGGCTGTGGCACTGTTTAAAAGTTGAGCCAGTTCACCAAAACTTCAGTTTTCTGATATTGAATCCATCACAGGATCGATTGGAAAAAAATTCTAATTTCATTTACACTATTTTTGATTGTGCATTTTAATTTCATTAACCTAAACATGAATTTCAAGTTTAATTACATTTTACTTGTTAGAAGTACAAACTTCAGGCTGATATGCCATCTGAAAAATGAGCAGAAGAATATTTTAAATGCTTTTTAAAAAAGCTTGAAAAATAGAAAATAACATTCAAAAACATCTGAAAGGAATCACAAGGAGCCAAAACAATCCCATAATAAATAAAAGGTCAACGTTTTGGTTGGAAATAATCGCATTTTATGTGGGTGAGGTTTTTTCAGCCTCTGCTGTTCTGTATTATTACAGATATAGCAATTTCAAAATTCTCTTGTCAGTTTCTCTGGTGCCATATCCATCTTAGCTTAGTTAATATGCAAAAAAAGACTCTTTGATCATCAGTAATCAAACTGAATTTTCTTCTTAAAGGCTCTTAAAAGTACAATCAATACGTTTGCTAAACTTAACAAATAATTTTTTTGGCAAATCTAACACTCATCAAATTGGCCAGTCAGGTTTAATTTCAATGAATTGGCTTTCCACCAGTGGAGTTTCAGCCAACAGGACCTAGAGCCATCATTTATAAATTCCCACAGAGAGACATTTTCCATTTGATGCTGCTGTTATAATTCATTTATCACTAGGGAAAACACACACGTAGCACTTTCTTTTTAAGAAACACAGTTTCGCGATGACTGGTAACAAGCTTTTATTTCTACTCCAGTGGTGATCTTGTTCTTTGCTGCTTCCTCGTCCAGGAGGAAATTTGCCTTTAAGTCTCTCCAGTAGGCTCCCCCAAGTCACTCGGCCCCCTGCCGCACTCCCCGACACCTCACTGCTACCTGGATTTTCCTAGGATCCAGGTCACCTTGCCTTATGGGGACAGCAGCTTCCCCGACGTGCCTACT
>NW_011892414.1:4413-5964 GCF_000151845.1 Pteropus vampyrus
CAATTAGCTCCATCGCTCAAAGGCTTGGCAATATTGATGGAGAAAAGTAATCTCTGTTTAGCCTAAAATTTTAATTGAAAATAGAAAAAGAAAAGCTATGTGAACAAAGCTGTTCAGAGCAGCCTTTACTTATGATCCCCACGATCTCAAAATAACCCAAATATCTAGCAATCGATTTTGGCACATTTTCTCCATAGACTGTTTTGAAACCATTAGAATCTGAAATGTGTAAAACATGAACAGTTTTTAGTGAAACAAGTGAAAAATAGAACTCGAAATGTGTCTGCCTGCCGTGCTTATAACAACATGGAAACAGTAAAGACAAGAAAGGAACAAAGACTCATTTAGAGTCCCAGTACTGGGGTCGCGTCATCCGCGGATCGGACCAGGGAAAGTCTCAGGCAAAGTCTCTGATGTCCTTCTCGGCTGCTAGGAGGGGACTTGGCCCGGGAAGCTCAGGCGGCCAGCACTGGAAGCCCCTGGGGCACGCATTTAAAATGCAGATCCCAGACGGAACCAGGTTGGTGCCCAGGCGTTTGCATGTGTAACACTCAGGTGTAAGTGTGTGATTCTCAGCAACCGTAAACTTTGGAACAGTGGATTACTAAGTGGTTTCAAAGTAGTTTTGTAACTCTAGATCCAAGTTTTCTACAGGCTAAACAGAGGTAAATGAGGTCTATATATCCAACCAGTTTGCTCAGGGGTACGAGGCAGGAAGGAGTAGGGGTCTGGGGGCCTGGGGGGCTGGGCCAGTGCTGGCAGGCCTGGGGGCTTGTTTGTGGGGGCTTGTTCTTCAGGGAAAATTTTTTGCCTTTGCCAGAAAGGGCTCCAGATGGAACCTGGGATGCCTCAGTGAGGTCCTCACTAATTTTGACCTTCACCTTGTCCCCCGTCCTCAGAGAAGTCATCCGGACCCTCCCCTCCCTGGAGTCTCTGCAGAGGCTGTTTGACCAGCAGCTCTCCCCCGGCCTCCGTCCGCGGCCTCAGGTAAAGGTTTTGGGGTTGGAACGAAGAGTTTGATAAACTGGGGCTGGGGGTGGGGAGTGAGGTAGCCAGAAGGGAGGCCCTCCCATAATGCATTACCCACTGCCTGATTTTGAGTTGAGAATAAAGATTTTGAATTACACACATGTCAATAAAGCTACTTGTTAGCGCTGAATAAGGAGGCAAGATGGGGCCTTTCTCCATCATTTCTCTTCAAAAACTGAAAGAAAGAAACACATGAGATACCTAAATCCTTGATCCTGCCTCTTGCCCCAGGAAGAGCAAGGTGAGGTGCCCTTCCCCGCCCCCCCGCCCCCCCCAGCAGACACCTGCTCACAGCCAAGCAGGGGGGCTGAGGCCAAGTTGTCTATTGAGTAAAGGTCTGTGTAACAGGAGGTGTTGTCAACATAATTGAAAACAAGCAAATGCAGTATCTCAGAGAAAGTATTTGCAACCAAAATAATGGACAAAGGATTAACATGATTTAGAAAAAAATCTCCTACATTTTTTTTAATGGACAAAGGACACAAAAGAGGCTGTTTTACTGAAGGCCTGGAAATGGCCAGC
>NW_011892414.1:7194-8048 GCF_000151845.1 Pteropus vampyrus
AGACAAAACAGGGACCCTGCCAGACACTAAAATTTAAATAGTTTAACTGGAAGACCACACACCCAAGTCTTTGAAGTAGGTTAGAAGAGAGAGAATCTTCCAGAGAGATAAGCCGGCTGCAGTCGCTGGGCGCGCTGCCCCCGCCGGCCATAGTCTGCAGTCGTTGGCAGGTCAGGGCAGCAAGGGAGGGAAGGAGGGAGGCCTCAGATGTGGAGGCGGACAAAGGGTCCTCAGTCCTGCCCTCTCTGTGAAACCCTGACTCGTGAAGAAAAGCAGAGAACGATGCCTTCAGAGGTTCACGAACGGAGGAGAGAGTTTGAGGGTGCCCTCGGCAGAGAACTCCGGGCCCGGGACCGACACATCTAGTCCAGTCTGACTCACTTCAGTGCTCCTTAGTTTCCTCGCCTGCGAAATGCGGATAGTGACAGCCAGCGTGAACACCAAGCAGAACCGAATGGGGCTGTGTTCAGGAGTGAGTGAAATCACACGCGTGAGACATGTGACGGGTCGAATCTTACCAACGTCAGGCCCTTGCCCTTAGGTGGGTGGCACAGATGGGGGGACCCTGGCCCCCCGCATGGAATTTGTTTGAGAACCGCCGGGAGGTGCAAAATGTCAAGTTATCAAAATGACAGCTGGCCTGAGGACTGGGGAGAGACGTGGATCTGCCCCGTGTGAGAACAGAGGTCGCGAACCTTGGTTCCTTTGACAGGTTCAGAGTGCAATGGCGGAGCCAGCTTATGTAACCCCCCAGATGGTGTCCAGGCCAATTCTCCCGCGTCTAGGCTGAGCTGTGAATTATGCCCTCGACCTCCACACTAGTGACATTTGGGGCCGGATCGCTCTTTGTTGTG
>NW_011892415.1:0-366 GCF_000151845.1 Pteropus vampyrus
GCTATTTTTTGAAATGAGCTCAAACTAACTTTGCCCTCACTTGGTAGGTCCTGGCACACTTATAGTGCAAAGTAAATATTAGTTCCCTTCAAATAACCAGGAAGGGAAGTATATCAAGTCTATAATTTTATGATGCTTTAAGGTTAAGAAATAAGTAAATAACAACTATATTATTATTATTATCATCTTTATTTAGCTATTACTAATTATATTAAGTCATATTAAAGTTAATTTTTAAACATTTTGTATTATGTGCAATGATTATTTTTAAATTTATAAACAATATATGTTGTAAATGCCAGTATTTTAATGGATTGAATGTAAATAACAGTTATCTTAATAGTAAATTGTAAAAGAATTCTGATG
>NW_011892415.1:2254-3117 GCF_000151845.1 Pteropus vampyrus
GGGCTCTAAATGATACCACTGCTGCTGTGGCCATCAGAATAAAACCAGCGAGATGCTTGTCTCTATATTACACTAGTTTCTGAGTAGAAATTGTATGACATATTTCCCCTTATATGCCTGAGACACAGCTGAAAATTAGGAAAGTAAGAATTTGTTTTCACTTTTGAAGGACATGGGATCTCATAAGTTAAACTTTGCTCAAACAGAGGAAAATATACGTATAATTGCTCATCAACCAATAAAATTGAGAGTTATCTGATACTGTTACCCCTTAGCTTGCCAGCATAAGTCACCTAAATTGACGCAAGAGAACAGTAGTGGCAGTAAAGCCATGGGTACAACAAAAAAAGAGTTCCCTTAATTAACTAAGAGTTAACTAATCCTGAAAAACTGAAAGCATGGTAATGTTGTGTCCGAAAGAGATACATGAAAACGGGGAGATCGGCTTAAATATGTAAAAGTATATATTATACAGGCAATACTGTCTAATGCATATAATGAATAATGTATATACAATGTATACATCAGTCAAGACTATAATGGAGCAAATGTGAAGTAAAAATATATATTTGTCTTTTATTAGATATAATATTTAGGGAAATCATCACCATATTTTGGTTATAAAAGAAACAGTGACACAAATTACTTCCTGGTTCAGAACATTTGCCATATCATGTAGTATATGACCTCAAACTTACAAAGTTTTTAAAAAAATTATTTCTATTTCATAAACCCAGCTTTTTATAGCTGATATAGCATGTGTTTAGATCAGCAAATCCAAAATTACCCATTTTCCTAATTCTCTATCACAAATATTTTAGGAACAATAAAAGTTATGCATAAAATGTGTGGTGAACTTGACA
>NW_011892415.1:3167-3480 GCF_000151845.1 Pteropus vampyrus
GTGAAGTAAAAATATATATTTGTCTTTTATTAGATATAATATTTAGGGAAATCATCACCATATTTTGGTTATAAAAGAAACAGTGACACATATTACTTCCTGGTTCAGAACATTTGCCATATCATGTAGTATATGACCTCAAACTTATAAAGTTTTTAAAAAAATTATTTCTATTTCATAAACCCAGCTTTTTATAGCTGATATAGCATGTGTTTAGCTCAGCAAATCCAAAATTACCCATTTTCCTAATTCTCTATCACAAATATTTTAGGAACAATAAAAGTTATGCATAAAATGTGTGGTGAACTTGACA
>NW_011892416.1:0-2360 GCF_000151845.1 Pteropus vampyrus
CTTAGACGTACGAACGCCTCAAATGGCCAACGTGCAAAGATTCTGCTTCGAAATATATTCGCGTTAAGGATTGGGCCTTTAACTATTTCTACGCCCAGTTCGAAAACGTGTCAGAACTCAAGACCTTCCTACGGCGGAGCGGAGAATTCGCAGGCTGACTTGGCCGCCTGCTCTCTGTGAGGCTTTGGGCAAACCATGGATCCCCTCGTGCTTCAGCCTCCCTATCCGTAATTCGGAAAAAAAATGAGGGTTCCTGGCTCACAGGCTCGCTACGAGGATTCGATGAGTTAGTCCATACAGCTCCTGAGAACAGTGCTCGGCGTGTGCTAAGTGTTTATTATTGTCCTCATCCATTCAGGAAGACGATTGATTGCCTCTCAATGAGCTGAAGTCGGTTTTGGCTGGGTGTTCATTGGGTGGGTTCCTCCTGGTGCCCCCAGGGCATTGCACAGCCTTATTTATCATTCGTAACTTCCATAGGCGGTCCATCAAGGCGGGCCCAGTGCATTCGTATGACTTAATATTTCCACATACTCCTCCTAGGAGTCAGCCACTTCCTCCCATCACATCCCCTTGGGAAAATGTCACGTTTCCTTGGTCCTCGAGACGTGTAGGTGTGCTTTTCCTACACGTCTCTGGAACCGAGGGGCTCCGTTCTTTTCAAATACTCCCTCTGTTTTGGGACCACCTCGCTCTTCCATCGTAAAGTGGCACAGGATCGACTTTAAATATCTCCTGTGCTGTGTGTAGTCTCTCTGTTTGTGACTTCTAATTTCATTCTGCTCTGCCCCCGGGCAAAATAGGATGGCGATAAATATTTGTGAAACAAATGGATGATCGTCTCTGGTCCTCCCTCATTTCCTGAATATTTCTCTGCTCCTGACCCCAGCTCCCATATTGGGGCCTTCGTTCCCTCGCTCTGGGGAGCCACTGGCTGTGCCCCTCGCCTGCCCGGGAGGACAACTGCCTTAGGTGCTGTTTTGTCTTTCTGAGAGATAGTGCAGCAGGGGTCCTAAGAGAAGAAGGCTTCTCTGAGGACAGGGGCAGGCCTGGGGCTTGGGGTAGAGGGGTGTACGTCAGTTTGGGGTCACACGTGGTGCTCGTTGGTGGGAGAACCCCGGCAAGCATGCAGAAGCCTGGGTCCTCACTCGGCCCTGCCTGTCCACTCCCCTCATTCCTTTGGGGGCCTCCAGCCTCTCCTCCTCCCTGCCCATTCGCCCCACCTCCGAGGGACCCCAGAGAGATCTTTGTACTTTCTTACTCCCCAGACATGAACCTGTCTTTCCTATTCTCGGGGTCCTCAAGATCGAGGTCAAGTTCTTCTGCCTGGCCTTCAAGGCCCAGCACCGTTTTCCATCGACCTGCATGTCCAGCCACGTCACCCGCTCGTCCACCTCAAACCCCAGCCCCCATCGCCCTGAGCGATTCGCCGTCTCAGGGCACCCCAGGTGTTCCCACGCCCCCCAGGCTTTCCTGCAGGTGGTTCCATGCAGTGACCCCCTATTCAGTCTCCATTCTCCAGTCCTCCCAGGCCTGGCACAGCCCTCATCTCTGCCCGCACCAGCACCCCAACCTCCTCCGACCGCCAGTCTCTCCCCTGCGGCTCGTCTTGCACCCGGTCCCAGTGCTGCCCTTGCTTAGAGCCCTTCCATGGCTCCCCATTGCCCTCAGGAGAAAGTCGTGACCTCTCAGCCTGGGGTCTGAGGTCGACCCGGTCCCGCTCATCCCACACGCACTGGCTTCCCGACCTGCTCGCCTCCCGGCTGTTGCTGCCACAGGGGGAATTGAGGGGCGAGAGCTCCCCGTGAGGGCTAGCTAGCACAAGGTGGATGAATCGAGGGTGTTTTCCGGGGTGGGTGGGGGGGCTGTTAAGGGGCACTAAGCATATCTGGTTTTCAGTGAGGCAGAAGTGGGAGGAAAGCCAAAAGCACCACCAACAATGAAATTCATGCTTTATTGGGCACTATTGCGTGTGTTCCACAAGTTCAAAACCTTGAGCATACCCAGCAACGGCCACCGCCTTATGAGGAACGCTCCGTTCTGGTCCTTATCTTACAGGCGGAAGTCTACGCAGTGGCGGAAGGCATTTCCCAGGGGGGTACGGGTAGCGCGTGGCAGAGCTGGGATCCTAAGTCGGGTTCTTCCAGACTTGTGATGGCTCCTTTGTCGGAAGACATCAAGCCCATGGAATAATCGGGGAAGGAAGTTTTCTGTATTCTCTTAGTGGTGGCGTAAGACCTCTGGCCGGGTCCTCGCTCACTCCCAGCGATGCAAAGATGGGGCCGGGTTGGAATCAGGAGAATTGGTGCCGTTGAGTCACTGCCTTTATTAAGCATTTAGGGTTGGATCTGGGCAGGTGG
>NW_011892416.1:3480-6319 GCF_000151845.1 Pteropus vampyrus
CATACTTCTCATCCCCGGCGCACACCATGTTTTGGGTGATCTGGTTAGGGTAGGCCTGCATACACTTCTCACGAGGCACCAGGTGGACGTAGGCACACTGGATGGTGTTGGGAAAATCTCCTGAAGAGAGAGAGCGTGGGGAGGAGAGCCAGGCTCACGTCAGGCCCGGCACGCCCGGCCCTTCCCGCCTCCTCCCTCCACCCTCCTACCCCGACGAGCCCTACTGGTCCTCATTCCCCTCTAGTTCCTTTCTTCTTATTTGCCACTTGTTCTCAAAACCCACCTGCCCTGGCCCCTCCTCCTTCGGCAGTTCCGGCTGACCCCGCACTCTCTTCCTCTGTCAGAGACCTCATCTCTTATACCGCTTCGCCCCTGATGGGACCCTTCTCGCCCATCGGTTCATCCTGACTGGCCATCGCTTGAGCATCAGCCCCTTCCCGACTGGTCCCGTCTCCCCGCATCGGGCCCTCCTTCCCGGCGGCCCTTCATCCCATGGTCGGCCGTCATGTTTTGGCCTTGGACCTGCAGGCCCACGGGCGGTGGTTCTCGCTGCTCTGCCGGACTCGTTTCTTCCTCCGCTCTTTCCTCTAGTGACCCCTCTTGACTGTCCCTTGTTCCCCACTGGTCCGTCCCACCAGCTCTCCGCACCCCATTCCCCGTCTCGATTCACGCCCTTCCGCTGGCTCTCCTGCTCGAGTCATCTCTCGTCTTGCGCTCGGCCCTCCTCCGTTAATGTCTCCTCGGTCATCGGAGCACCCTGATTGGCCCTTTCTGACAACTGGCGTCCTTCCTGATTGGCGTGTGCCCCCTGACCCTTCATCTGCTGGCCCGTCCTCCCATACCATTGACTTATCGGTCTGCTTTCTCCATTGGTTGTTCATCCTTCAGCTCAGCCCCTGTGTTTGCCTTCCCTCCACACTGACCCTTCGCCCACTGACACACACTGCCCCGTGGGCCCACCATCGGACCACCTTCCTCTTTGACCCTTGGCCCCACGGTCCACCTTCCCCGCCACCTATCACTCATCGGCCTGCTCGCGCCCTGCCATCGTCCGTCATCCTACTGACCGTCCTGGGTCTTGCCCCAGCCCAGGATGTGGCAGGTGGTGTGGTTTGCCGAGCAGTCCGTCTCCAGCGTCAGGGGATGGATGCGGTCGGAGAGCGAGGCCGGGCGCCTCAGGCGCAGCAACATGATGTCCTGGTCGTGGGTGGCTGCGTTGAACCGGGGGTGGGGCACGGCCCGGACGACGGAGCTCTCTTCCTGGAAGCTCTCTCTTTCGTGAATGTTGTGCTTCCCCAGGTAGACCCGGAGATTCCTGGGGAAGGAGAGACTCCAGGTGAGGCTCCAGACAGACGGGGCTGTGGCGGGAGGTGGGCATCGCCTGGTCCACCGTGAACCATCCGGCCTGTTTCCCTCCATCCTCCTGCAGTAACCCTGGAGACTATTCCTGAGCACGCCTCACATCTAAGCCGCCCGCGAATCCCTTTGTCTATCCAAAGCATGTCCAGAATCTGACCGCTTCTCACTCCCCTCCACCCCACTGCTTGTCTCCTGCCTGGACCACGGCACCAGCCACCTTGTCGGACCCCAAACATCTGCTTTTGGCCCCCTACAGTTTATCCCCCACAGAGCGGCCAGAGGTATTTGATGACACAGGTCTGCTTGGAAGCCTCCTGTGACCTCAGACTCACTCAGCGTAAAGGCCGGAGTGTTCGCTGTGGCCCACGGTGTCCTACCCGTCACCCCTCGGGCGTCTCCCCTTGTCCCCCTCTCTCCTGCTCCCCTCACACTGGCTTCCCTCGACCGCGACAGCCATGCTCCCACCCCAGGACCTTTGTTCTGGCCGCTTCCTCTGCCAGCAACTCCTTCCCTCGGATATCCGCACGGCTCACTCCCTCGCCCCTTCCAACGCGACCTTCTCCGACCTTCTCCGTGAGGCCCAGTGAAAATGCAAAAATCCACCACAGCGGCCAGGTCGTGGATCCCCCTCCTGCTTTCTTTCCCTCCAGCATTATTTTATACCCGACAACGCCTCGCTTATTCTCACCTCCCCGCCTCCCCCTTGCATTCCCTCAGCCCGAACGCTCTTCCTTCGGATCCGCCCCACCCCCACGCCTCAGCTTGAATCAATCCCACCTCGTCAGGAAGCCCTTCCCGACACCCTCTTGCACGTCTGTCTAGTGGGTACCTCTGCTCTTACTCCTCGGGGAGCCATCCCTGTTCTTCCCTTTCATGGGACTTAGGGTCACGTGTAACTGTAGGGCTTTTCGAGAGTTCGTTTGTCAGGCACCTGTGTCTCTGGCCCTGTCTTCCCAAGGCAGGGACTCTGCGTAGCTCTGTCGTGCCCACCGCTCCCCTCGAATCTGACCCTGAGTGGGTGCTCTCAATCGATGGGCGCCCCGGGAAGGAATGAGGATGGTGGGTGTGATGCCGGGTCCCCCTGAGCATGGTGGGGGGAACCGGGGGGGTCCTCGTGAGACAAGACCCCTCCCCTACGACAGCGAGACATAGCGCCTGTCGCTTTCCAAGCACCCGAGTTGTCACTCGCCATTCTCCAGCCTCGATTTTCTCCTCTGCAAATCGGGGCCAATTCCCACTGCGGAAATGCCAGGGACTGTGTGTAAAGGGCTCTGCTTGGCCCCAGGCCCACACTCAGTGCCAAACACCTGTTGTTAATCTGACCTGTGGTTATCGGTCCGTTGGGCATCGGTCCCAGGCTGTCTCTACCTGTGTCCCGTGGTTTTGAATGCTACCTGCTTGCAGACGGCACTTTCGCGGTTTACCTCCAGCTCTGACCTCTCCCCTGAGCACCAGGGCCCGACCTGGCACCCTCCTGAGA
>NW_011892416.1:7544-8546 GCF_000151845.1 Pteropus vampyrus
TGGCTCTACTTTGCCTGCTGAGTAACAGGGAGGGTTGGCCAGGGAGGCCCCTGACGATCTTGTTTCCCAGTGCGTTTTCCTCAGCACCGTGGCTCTGGGCTCACCTGTTGCTCACCTTGACACCTGTAGTCTCTGGTGTGGTCTTACCTGCAGGAGGCCGCTGCCGACTGGCTCAAGGGTTCTTGGGTTGGGCCGACGGACAGGAAGGCAGAGGGTCAGAAACGCAGGGGGCCGAGGGGAGAGAAGGGACTCGGAAAGCAGAGAGAGCTCCTGAGAATGACAGAGAGAGAGAGAGAGAGAGACAGAGAGACAGAGAGACAGAGAGACAGAGAGACAGAGACAGAGAGAGGGACCGGTACTCTGGCCTCCTGGCCTCCGGAAGAGGTAGGTCCTGTCCCCAGATGCTCCCGGTGCTTCCTTTTAACCCCTGTCTCCCCAGGCCCCTGAGGTAGGAGGCCGCCCCACCCTTTCCTCCTAGTCGCCTCCCACACACATTCCTCCCACCCCCACAGCTCTGTTCCCGATGACCCCTGACCCTCGCTTCCAGGGAGGCGAGCACTTGTCCCTGCGTGCACTGGGGGCCTGAACCCCTGGGTCTGGAGGAGGGACGATGGGAGCTTGCCCCCCTCAGTCCTTAGACTTCTAGCTTCTTGAGCAAGAAAGTGTCCGAGGACCCAAGTGTCTGAGGACCCAAAGACAGGCCTCCCAAGTAAGCAAAGAGTAGCCACGGCCTCTAGGGGGTCCTCTGTAGGGATGGGGTCCAGGAGCCAGGCCACGCGGGTTCAGTGGGGTTGGGGCGATCCACGCACCTGCCCGGAGTCCCTCTGTGAGCGCTGACGACCTCCTTGTCCCCATGAGAGAGTGAGCCAGCTAGCGAGAAAGCATGTGTCACCAGGCTGGCAGCCGACCCTGCCCCAGGCTGGGGCGCAGGCCCAGGCTCTATGGGGAAAGGGCCTGGGACAATCAGGCTTTGTCCGCCCCCAGCGCCCAGTGCCATGCTCC
>NW_011892417.1:0-1952 GCF_000151845.1 Pteropus vampyrus
TCATCATTTGCTTTCTGTGTATGTTCGTTCCCAGAATTCAGTCTGTTCTATTAATGAACTTCTGGGATATGCATCACATCACAATGATGGTATAATGACTCAGATGAGTTGAGAGTCGTTGGGGTCTTTGCGCAGGTGTGAGGGACTGGCTGAAACTAGTACCCAATTTTCTGCTAGCTTCTTTTCTTGTATGAGTTACTTTTAGCCCAGAAACACCTTCTGGCTTAATTGAGGGTGGACCTTTTCTAGAACAGGATGACCTCAACATCTTAAACCCCGTATCTAACTTTCCTGCCTATCCCTTTTCTAAGAGCCATGAACCCCCTTTTGATTAGTATGGATGCTGAGGGACGGGAGGTCTCTTCTTCTGTATCTGCTTCCTGCTGACGAGGGTCGTAGTCCTTGCATATTGGGGTTTCATGGAGCTCTTTCCCTCTCTGCCTTAGTCAGGAGGGGATCTGGGTATGCCGACGAAGTTTCGTTTGTCACTAGACGAGGAAAAATAAAGATACAAATTTGTTACTTGAATCATTTATCTGGTTATGTTTCTATCATTAATTTGCACCCCAATGGTGCCTTCTGCCCCAGCCACCTCTGAGAGGCAGGATGGTAGAAGCAAGTGCAGGGCAGAGTTCCACTTCAAGTATGGGAGGGCAGAATAGCTTCTGGCTCTGTGGTGGAGCCTTTGGAAGAGAATTACAATGGGGTGGCTGAGCTTCCCTCTGAGGGACAGGCAGAGCAATTAAGTAACGGGTCATCAATTATCTCTGGCTCTGGTTTGTATTTGACCTTGCCAGGAGGCTTCTGGTAGTCTGGGCACACAAATGGATCTTAGTAGAGGGCCATGAAGGCCTGAACATAGGGAACCTCTGACCATTTTTCCTCCCTATAGCAAAACAAATCTAATTGAAGGATGCTACTATAAATAAGACTTCTATTTGTGGGCCATCAGAAACTTATAAAGTAAGTTTCTGACTTACTTTATATCCTGGCTAAGCTACATTACAATAAATACAAGGGGTTTCTTTCTCAAGTTATCAGAATCAAATTTGTCCCAATGGTTAAGGATACAGCTGAGAGGTGAGTCCGAAGGTCAAGTGCTGAGGGCTTGTTTCCCATGGTGGTCTGTAAGAAAAAGAGTCTAAGAGTTTCACTAGGAGGGATAAGACCCCCACTCCCACCCCCCGTGGTGTCCCTCCAGGTGGTAGCCAGGTCCAGGAGAGGTCTTCCAGGGAAATTCCCCGTGAAGTCCCTAAATTAGGTTGCTGGATGCTTCCAACCTCAGATGAACATTGGTGCTATTTTTCTGACGCTTGGACTCAAACTTAGACTTGGCTCTTCACTTGGGCTTTTTCCATAAATTATGGCCTATGATAACTCTGGGTGCCCCTGGATATGCCCCTCAGCTTTTGGGATCCTACCAGGTGAGAAACCGTTGTTCTAGCACCCTGGAGTGTTACGACCTTAACCAGAGCTCGTAGGGAAGGGCGGTGGAGGAGGGAGCAGAGCGCAGCCTTGGGAGTAGCTGTTTTGACCCTAAAGTGAGTGTTAAGATCGAGCAGATCAAATCGGCATAAGTGAATGAAGATAAAACCTGGAACTAGGATAGAGAAGGTGGAGAGGATGTAGAAGGGCTGTTAAAAGTGTGACAAGTTGGTTGCATTATTTGTGGAGGCTCAAACTTGTGAAGGTTAAATACCATGATTTTCCATTAAAAAAAAAAAAAAAGATTTACCAGATCAAAGGATGCCTTAAAAGGGAGAGAAGAGGAAGTCTCTGAGGGCTGCTGAGATGGCAGAGAAGAAAGGTCGGAAATGGATCGTCCAGAAAAAGAGGGTCATCTGGAGTCCCTGCCCCAGGGAAACTACATCAAGGCGGACGGAGGTGGAGCGGGAGGTGGCGAGGACGGTGCAGGGCGCAACACAGCAGGAAAGCAGTCTGAGGACGAGCTC
>NW_011892417.1:2900-14717 GCF_000151845.1 Pteropus vampyrus
TTGGCCAAAAGCCATTCCTGCCTTATAACGGGCAAGGAGAATGCTGAGTTTCAATGATCCTTATCAACGGTGAGAGGACTTGAGTCACCAGACTCAAGGCAATTATCTAAGTTTGAGGGAGAGGGTCTTTCTCTAATAAAAGGAGAAAAAAAAAGACTTAACTAGGTTTACTAAAAAAATTAAGAATTTCGCAAGTGATGGCCCCTATCATTTAGAAGAAGGTAGGAAAAGTGTAAATAGAAGCAACAAAAATGATGGGATCCACTGAGGCACACGTACCTCCAAGCGATCATTCGTACTGAACTATAGCGCAGTGGAGATCCACTCCTGCCCTCTGCCAAGCCACTACCCACCCCACGGGCCCAGGTCAAGGGCACGTGCCCACCCAGAACCCATGGCCCTTCTGAACCACACTAGGATAACGGGCCACCATAATTACCCCCTTCCAGGGCCCGTCCAAGTGAGGCACCTTGCTCTGTGTGTTGCAACAGGGCAGGAGATCAAATCTGTGAACCGGACAGGATCGGACTCCCTCCCACTGCCTCATCCCCATGCAGGACGCCGAGGAGTCATTCATTCTAAATCTGAACCTGGCCTTCCAGGATTTTAATGAAGGCATGTATATCGTTCCAGGCAGGAAGATAGAACAATTTTATTTAAATTTCTAATTTGATTGAAACAATTAACTTTTAAAATATGTAGTATGTGGATCTAGTTTGCACATTTACCCTTCATATTATTACGCCTGGATCTAGACTAAATGTCTTAAAATCCCTATCTCACTCAGGCTGTAGGGGAGCACAGGGATGTAGCCGTCCAAATATTAATTTCTTTAAAATGACTTTTTCTCTCTTTCTCTTTGATTCAAACTGGCCTTGGGCTCACTTGCATCTTTTCTTTCCTTATCCTGCTGCATACTGTGCAGCTTCTCCTTTAATCATTACACCCTTAGGTCTGCATTAAACCGTCTTGAGAACAGAGTCAGGTCTGCTGACCACAGAAAGTTTCAGCCAAACTAAAGATAACATCTTGCGGCTCCATGAAGGCGAACCGACCCTACCAGCATCACCTTGAAACCAGAGAGAATGACCCCTGACTGACATCAGGCCCTGATGCAATGATCGGCTGCTTCCTAGTCGAGCCCCAAGCAGTCAGTAGAGCCCATGACCCCAACTCTCTTAGCTACTAATGAGTTTTCCCCTAGGGCCATCAGAGAGCCAGTTCTTTGTGTGCTAGCTCACCTGTGTCTCTGGGCCTGGCACCATTTTCTTAAATAAACCTGTATTTTCTTTGTTGCAAACTCCTGTTCGTGTCTCTTTTGGCTATTGAAGTGTGTTGGCAAGATGAACCCCTTGAGTTTGGTAATGGGGGGTTGGATGGCAGGGTAGGGAGACAGCAGGCAGCCAGTCTTGGGAGTCAGAATGGGGTGGGTCCTAAAATCCCCAGTGTTTTCCAGGCCAACTCTCTTCAGAGTCGATGCAGCTATGCAGAAAATTCCAACCAGTTACAAGAACCCTGAATTTTCTTCAAGAGTAAGTTAGGATCAACCACCACTGCCAAGTGGCAGCAATAAAGCTTTCGAGAGTCTAATCACAGGTAGGCAATGGATTTTTGCTCAAATAAACATTTAAAGTGCCAAACTGTTTAAAATTTTTCTTGTTGTTGATCCATTTTTACTTTTTAATGGGTATAAGTGAATTCTCTGAAAGGCTGGCATGGGGAAGGATGATTAGCCGTAGCTGTGGGTGAGGAGTAGCTAGGAAAGTTAAATGAGTGTCTTTGATGTGGATGTGATCCAAGGGGAGCATGAACTGGTCTCCCAGAGGAAAGAGCTGCTGGGATGTTGAAAGCAACAGTCTTCCCAACTCCTGGGGCTGCCATGGCAACTGGAGGCGAGAATGAGGTCATCGCCCAAGCAGTGAGCGGCCCAGGTGATTGGTGGAAATGGGGACTCTGGGAGGAGAACTCGAACCACCAGGAGGAAAATGGAAACCAGGGGAGGGAAAAGGAGGGAATTTCTGGTAATTGAATAAAATTAGTCACAGCTGTTAAGCTATAGCCACAAAATCTTGAAGAGACCTGTTGGCTGAAAAAGAAGGGAGAACACACTGAATTTATTTTACTCTGGACTTTCATCAGAGGATATTAAAGCCCTTCACTCATGAAGCGCCTTGTTCAGGGAGCAGATGCGTCCATTCTAAGAGTCAGTGACCCATGGTAATGGAGAGCACGGAATGTATGAAATAAGTCATTTTGTGTCAATTGGCTCTGGTACTAAATATTTGCAGACTCATCTGAGCCCTCAAATTAACCTCTTGTTTGACCAAACTTGTCTCTAACCTCATAAATAAAAATGTAAGTTTAAAGAAAAAGTACCTCTCAAAAACCACATTGATTGTGCAAGACCAAAAAGTCAGAACTAGGGCCATTCCATAATCGTGTTTAAAGAGTCAAAAGCAAGAATGTCATCCAACTACATAAAAAGAGCAGATTTCTCTTTACCCTGGCTAATGAGTGACTGCCACTTTTTGAGCATTTATAGCTTCAGCCCTAATTTTTCCCTCCATCTTCTACACAAGATTGTAGATAACCAGAGAATCAACTCCACCTCCAATCTATTCCTTAAAAGCTTTCCAAATCACCTGACACAAGCCCAAATCCTGTAAGTCCTTATAAAGCACTTTTACTGAGATGCCCCACAGTTCCCCAGAGTGTGAGTCCTCTGGTTAACCTACAAATACAAGGGCCTTTCAAAATGAGTGTCAACAAGCATTTATTGGGGATCACAAAAAAAAAAAACTATTCAGGAAGCATTGATTCAGGCAGAAACCCAAATGATGTTCCATTAGGGGGCAAAAGCAAGGGGCACTTATGAGAAAAGGAAGGGGAACAAGTACATCCATAAGGAAGGCATTTCTATCAGTGCACATAACATAACATAGTGATGTTATTTGTATGTATGTTACACTCCTTTGTTGAAAGGAGCTGATAAACTCAACTTTTTTAACTACAGGTGGGAACTGGATAGTACTGATGAGCCTGTTTTACATAAGAGATCAAGGGGAATCCATAAACTTCATAATTGCTTTGACAAACCCTGCCTTGTTTTTGTTCATAGACTAACCTGGCTTATATCTTTTGGTGATTTGAACCTTTTATCATAATGGAATATCTCCTTTTATCTCTTTGCCTTAAAATCAATTTTGCCTGATATTAATAAAGCTATACATATTGGGAGACTTTAGTATTTGCACGGTATATATCTTTCTTCTCCTTTTCATATGTAGTATTTAGTCTAAACATTCTTCAGAGTTAGCATCACTATGTTAGCTTATCTACACCTGTAGAAATTCCATCCTTCTATTTATGCATAACTACCCCGGCCTTCACCTCCTAACTGGAACACTATTTGAGTTTCTGCCTGAATCAGTGCTTCTCAAATAGCTCTTCTTTTAGCTCTGAAAAAGAAAATCCTCATTGCCCCTCACTTTGGCCAGTATTTTTAGGTTAACATATCGTTCTATCTTGGTAGTTATTTCTTGCTCAGCATATGGATGGTGTTAGTCCATCGTATCTCAATACAATGGGAAGTCAGCTCTCAATCTAATTGCAGCTCTTTGAAGATAAGCTATTATTTTTTCTTTAACTGCTTTTAATATTTTCCATTAAGTCTATTTTCTGCAGTTTTACTGTGATGTATCTAAATATGGCTTTTGGAAAATTTATTCAACTGGGGATTTATTAGGCCTCATGAATCTGAGGATTGGAATCTTTCATCAGTTCTAGAGAATTCACTGCCTTTTTTTTTTTTTTTTTTGTATATTGCTTCTGTCTCTTGGTCATGTTAGCCCATCTCATTCCATCATTATGTCTCTTAACCTTGCTACCATATTTTCCATCTTTTTGTCCATGTGACATTATGGCTAATTTCTCCTGACCTACCTTCTGAATCTAACTTTCTCTTGGCTTCCGAACTCATTCGTTACATTGAATTTTTAATTTTGGTGATTGAATTTTTTCTTCGTAGAGTTCCTTTTTGTTTCTTTTTCAAATCTGCTATGAACCAATTTGTAAATTTCTGTTTCTCGCTGATATTTTTAGTTTGTCTTATGTTTTTAAGTATTTTAATCATCCTTTAGAACAATCTTTGTTTTATAATCCCAATTTTCAAAATGATTGGAAGTCAGTCGGTGCCATCTGCTGTTTTAGCTGGGTCTCATTCACAATGAGCTCAGTCATCTTTGATCTCAAAACCCTGATGCTCCCAGAAGCATAGGCTCTTTCCTCCACAGAGGGTTTGCAATTGCGTTTACTAAATCCTGGGGCCTTACCAATCCATAAACACGTTAAGTTTGATTCTGGTGATATAAATGGGACACAAATCTTAGCAAGCATGGACATCAGGTTTATAAATTCTGAGGCACACTTTCCACTCAAGCCTCCTTCATCTCTCAGCAAAAAGAAAACATCCTATAACTCAAGAAAGATAGGGAACGGGGAATGGCTTACTCTTGGTCCACCCTGACTGGAAGGAGACATCTGAAGCTTTACTCACTATAGGGTCCCTTGGGCTTCTCAACACTGTCAGCCTCTGCCCACCTGTCAGTTTACCAGCTTTTTCATCTGGATCAGCATATGTCCACAGGGCAAAGGCCAGCTGTGGAGTTCCTGCTAACCCTTTTGTGTTCATACCTTCTCCTAGATTTTGACCCGGGCATTCATCTCTCTGTTTCAGTCTTGTTATGCTCGAAGAGGTTATCAGGTTTTCTCAGCATTTTCACCTGTTCTCAGGGAGAGCACTGATGTGAGGTAGGCTCTTCCTACCTGAGGTGGAAGTCCTCGAATGTCTTTTCTTTCTCCTTCCCACTTTTTTTGTGTCCTGCAACATCTCGATGCTAGCAGCTGGAATAGTCTCTGAGATTCACTAGCTTCAATTTGCTCAGCTATAAAATTAATGAATTCCATTACCCCACTGAATTATTATGAAACTCAAATAAGATTACTTAGATAAAAATTCTCAACAAACTATAAGTACAAACTTCATATAATATATATAATTCCATATGATAAATTACACAAATGATAAATGCATTATATAAAATAAACATATACATGCAAATATTTTTTACAACTTTTGTAGCAGCAGTAGTGATAAATATAGTAGGAGAGGTAGGAGCAGAGGTGATATAGTCTTTATTTACAACTGGTTCTGCTCAATTCTAAAATTACGAGATCCCTGCCTTATCATCTCTGCCTGCTGATTTATATGACTCCTGTTCATATAGTCTCATGCCCATGGAAGGGAAGCCCAGTTTGGTACCCCAAAATATGCCTTTTGGGGCTATTGATTATTTTAAGCAGGTTTTTTTTTTTTTTTAAGAAACGAAAGACTGAAAAAGAGCCATTTACCCCCACCTTACCTGCCTAAAGGAATTCAAATTCATAGAGACAAACCTGCTTAAAGGAAGAGAGCTATCGCCTCAGCATATATGAATTCAGTGTGGCAGACAGGGAGGCACCTATAAAGTCTTTTTGATAGACTCCCCCATGTCCCATTGTTTGTGGGTGGCCCAGCAAGAGTTTGGTTCTCAAATATTTGCTCTTTCTCATCTACCTATGATTGCTTACTTGTTCTTTGAAGTTTCAGACCCATGCTCCAACCCGTATGTACATATATAATTAAATTTGGTTATTTTCTCCTGTTAATTTAGCTCTTGTCAATTTGATTATTAGATTAGCCAGAATAATTCCAAAGGGTAGAAGGAAAATTATTTTCCCTCTCCTACAATATCCAAAATATTTTATCCTTCTTTTTTTTTTTCCTTACATGAATCTACTGATATTTCTAAATCTAGTGCAAGCATGTCTTCTATCTGTATGGTTCTCAATCCTGAATGTACTCAAGATCACATAGGGAACTAAAGAAAATGCAAATTCAGGGTCTCAAACCAAACCAATTTAATCAGAATTGTGGCAAATGAGAGGTATTTGTATTTTAAAAAATCCTCAGTGATTCTAATGGGCAGCCAGAGTTAAGAATCACTAGTTCTGTCTTTGTCCCATTTTTCTATTGGGCTATTTATTTTTCTAATTAATTTGTAGAAATTTACTATATATTCTGATACTAATATTTTAACTCTTATATGTGTTTACATGGATACCCTGTACAGCTGATGATGTTATAATTTGTTAAAATATTTTAGGGCAGTCTATTAACATAGAGCATTATAAAGAAATTCATAACTTTTAACTAACTCTTTGGTAGACACCTTAGAATGTATATACGCACATATACACACATATATATACACACGCACAAACATATGCACCTAAATATATAAAAAAATTTAAAAAGTATAATATATAAAAACATAATATAGCTATTAAGTTGAATAAAATCACCACAGTTATTTGGCAATGCTAGAGTGAACTCCTTTTGAGAAGAACTAAATTAAGCACAAGGCCTTATATACATAAGCTACAATAAATGCTTACTAAATAAAAATAATCTTTTTGAAGATTTTTTAAAAATCAGAAACAAAAATTATTCTCTTAATGTTTTTTTAATGGACAAATTCATATCTCTGTGACTAGAGGGAAGAAGGAAGTAGTTCTTAAATGAAACAACTTAGTAAAAATAGAATATTACATCATCAGATAGCATTTCATGCATTCACTTATTATTTAATAGAAAGCCTGCCATGTGCCAGGTACTGGGATTAAATCATCCACAGAAGACAAGGTGACTGAAAAATTTAATCCGGTACTCGAACGGGGCTCTCAAGGAAAATTATGTATTTTTGATAATGTTTCTAGTAGAAATCCCACCAGAACATTTATAGGAAGGGATCTAAATGGTTAATACATCAGCAAAGAAAAAGAACTACTTGATAAATAAGCTTTTCAAAGTATCTTTAACTCAAAAGACATCTCAGGAAATGGCAGAAGAAGAAACAAAAGCTCCAAAGCACATTTCCAGTGGTCACTTTCCTAAAACAGTGGTGGAGAGTCTGAACTCAGCTCAGTGAGCTCTGTCTTTCAGAAATAAACAAAGAGAAGTCAAACAGAGTCAGGATTAGGAAAACATTAAAAATGGCTTTTTACAACCCCTGGGACTCTTGCTATTTCATAATTTGCCTTGGTCTATGTCAAAATTGGCCAGACAGACTGAGACCCGCCCCTTAACTACGAGTCAGTGCATTTTTGAACCACAGGAACTCCAGAAGCCCTAAGATAAGCTGTTATTTAATATTGATGTCCTTTAAAATAAGAATTAAATACTGTGTGCAATTATTGAATTATCAATCCCTATTGTGAGTTTTTGATGAAAGGAAATTACAAAATCATTATTTATAGACTAAAACTAACCTGTCTCCCAACAGTCCAAACCAGCCAATGTGTTCCTCTATTGAGAGATCCAGCCAGTCTTGGTAAATTCTGCTTTTGGTTAAATGAAGGAGCTAACTGCAAAAGTTCAAAAAGAGATAGATTGAAAATGCTTAGTTACCATCCACTAGTTTTCTATCCAGAAGGAACTGGTGGGAAAAGTTAAGGTTCATCTGTACAAAGCACTATGTAGGATAAGGGTAGATCCTAGTCATTGTTAAAGGAAAATAAAACTCACGTTAACAATAAAACTCATTTACATTAAAGGACACCTCTGTGTACACACAGATATGTAAACGCCTAGAAAGGAAAGGGTCAGTGAAGTTTCTGTGCCTAATTCTAACGTTCTGTGGAGGGGCAGTTCCCGCACCAATGAGCACCCCTCTCACACCAGCCGGGAGTGCTACAATTCAAGTCAATTCTGACACCATCTACATGGAGATAGCATCAGATCCCACAGAATAAGAGCTCAGTTCTACAAGGTACCCCACCCGTAGTCACAACTTCAGACACTTATTGCAAGTCCAGGTTGTCACCAAACTCAAGGGGTTCATTTTGCCTGCACGCAACGAAGCCGAAGGAGACACTACCAGGGGTCCGCAGCAAAGAAAGTTAAGGTTTATTTAAGGAAATGGTTCCAAGCCCGGAGACACAGGGAAGCCAGTGCTCAAAGACCTGGCTCCCGATGGACTCTAGGGGACCGGGAAAAACTCGTTAGCCATGGTAGCTAAGGAAGTTGGGGCCGTGGGCTCTGCTGATTGCTTGGGGCTTGGGTACGAAGCAGCCGATCATTGCATCGGGTCCTGATGTCAGTCATGAGGCCATTCTCTCTGGTTTCAAGGTGATGCTGGTAGGGTCGGTTCGCCCTCATGGAGCTGCAAGATGTTATCTTTAGTTTGACCGAAACTGTTTCTGTGGTTAACAGAACTGACTCTTTGTTTTTAAGACTATTCGATGCTGGTGTAACGATTAAGGCAGTGGTCATGCAGTATGCAGAAAGATAAGGAAAGAAAAGATGCAAGTGAGCCCAAAGCCAGTTTAAATCAAGGTGAAAGAGAAGAGAAAAAGTCATTTTAAAAAAGTAAAGGTTTGCATGATTACATTGGCTTCTGGATGAACGACTACAGATTGTAGGTTCCCAAGATCCCCTCCTCCAGTTAGAATTATTTGCTAGAGCAGCTCAAAGAACTCAGAAAACCATTTTACTTACTTGATTACCGGTTTGTTATAAAACGATGTAATTCAGGAACAGCCAGATAGAAAAGATGCATGTACTGGGGTAGGTATAGGGGAGGGGTGTGGAGCAACCATGCTCCGGGCCACCACTGTCTCATGTCTCCACACGTTTGCCAACCTGGAAGCCTTCCAGACTTTCTCACTGGGGCTTCTATGGAGGTTTATTACATAGGCGTGATTGAATAAATCATTGACTATTGGTGACTGATTTCACCTGCAGTCCCCTCCTCTCTCCAGAGGTCAGGGGGGCTAGACTGAAACTTCCAACCCTTTAATCACAGGGTTCGGTTCCTTCTCTTGGTGAGGTCCAAAAATGTCACCTTATAACATAACAAAAGACGCCTTTATCACTCTCATCACCTAGGAAATACCAAGGGATTTGGGAGCTCTGTTTCAGGAAGAGGGTTGAAGATAAAAAACATAGGTTTTTTATTATAAATCACAATATCACAGTTAGAGGAAAAGGAATGAAGGCTTCCAAATGGTTACTTGGGAGGGGGGGAGGGACTAAGAGGACAAGAAGGAGGACTGTCCCTCTGTCTCCCACTTCCTCAGAGGTACCTGAATTTTCTCGGTGGCAAGTCTTCACCTATCCCTTACATGATAAAATTAAGGCAACGTTTTTAAAGAAAAATCGGGACAGAATTCAGCAGTTAACAGCAAGATTGTCCTTGCCTTTCAGAGTTGATACAAGGCTGCACTCACTCACTCATTCACCCACTGAAGCCACTCATTAGTAGGCTCCCGGGGTGCCAGGCATGAGGGCCTCAGCAGCCAGCAAGCCAGATACAGTCCCTGACTTGAGAGGTCACATCCAGCTAAACCACAGCTCATGATGGATGGTGGTAAGTTTGGTAAAGGTGCTTTAGCAGAGGAGAGAACCTGAGGAGACCCACTTACAGAATGCCTAGGCAAGGTCTCCCCGAGGACGTCAAGTTTAAGCTGAGGCGTGGAGGGTGAAAAGCAACCAACTGTGCTTAAAGAGCCACCTGGAAAAAGGAAGGGACAGACTCAGAGACCTCAGCCTTGTTCTAAAGGGAAGAGTCTTCCCAATTCTGCATTTGTAAGAGCAAACATTCTGAGTCTGCCAAGGCCGTGTGTCTGGGTCAGGCTGGGCGACCTTCAGGCACCAGAGCAGCAGGGCAGGGGGAGCTTGGATCTCCCTTTAAACACTGTCAGAGAAGTTTCTTAGCAGGCCACAGGCCCATAGTCAATTGCCCTTAGGGCCAGTCTGATCCTGAATGCAGCGAATTTGGAAAACAAAAAGTTTCTCAGGATCTTCAAAAAAATATACTTGAAATACCTTTGTCTGACTCCCTGAAGACTTGTGTCTTCTAGCCAATTTCCAAACTGTCTTTCTACAAGTGTTTCCCATTTCTCCCTTTCCTGCTTTCCAGAGCATCCTTTGCCACCCCCGTAACTCTCACACAAACACCTGCAAGCTGACTCATGAAAGGAGAGGATCCGGCACTTGCTGGCAGGGGATGCGGGGAACTGTTGTTGCGGGATTCTGAGACAGAAAGATGGGGCACCGAGGCTGTAAGCAAGAAGCAGCATTTATTGATGCCAGCACCGGCTCAGCGGATTCTTATCCAAAGGCTGAGACTCGATTGTAATATAACAGGCAGTTTTACACAGTCTTGTCATTCCTACACAGCTACAGATATACAGAAGAACATTAATTGGTTGGCAAACTATGAGAAAAGTGATGTTAGCTGGAGAGTCCTTGAGGTGGGGGGAGGGCAGTCAGGAACGAACTCCTTGAGCAGGACATGGCCAGGCAGGGTCAGGCTGCCACAGACTCTCTTCTTTTCTTGGTGCAGGGCTTGGTCTGCCCCCATCATCTCAGGTACACTTGCCCATCCTGCATCAATACCGCTTCACATTAAATGTAAGAACTCCTGTAACTGTGCAGAGCCCATTCCGGCTTCTTCTCCTTTACTCTGCAATTACCATACGTTTCCATCGGCATACATTCCACACCCCATAATACAAATTTATAAATCTCTGCTTTACACAGTCATATGTATTTTAAAGAAATTAAGAGGGAAAGTAGTCTTCTATACTTATCACACACTTACTGTTTCCAGCACCCTTCCCTAAGAGTTCTGAATCGCTCGAGGGAAAGGACACAGTTACGGAAGCCAGAGAATCACCCAAAACAGCCCACAGCGTTGGTCACGGAAAGAGTCCCTAAGAGTAGACGGAATTACTGGGTGATTCAGGCACTGACCTTCAAAGTCCCTGGATGGAATTTATTTCTCTGATCAATTACCCTCAGAGTCAGCACTTTCTGTCCTTAAAAATTTTACTATTCGGTTCTACTTTATGATCCAGACTTAGAGGAAAAGTAGGGTTCTCTGGCTCTCTGTCCCATCAGTGGAAACACTGCATTTGCTTCTCTTGATCTTCCTCGAGAGTCCCACGTAGCTCTGATAAAACACGTCCTTTTTCTCTGCTACACGGAGAGAGTTTGCAGAAAGGAGGCAGCAGCCTGGTCTTCCCCATCCCCAGTCCCTCACTGCCTTCTCTGCTGATCCACCACAGGCGTTGGAGTGTGCTGCCTTTGTTCTGAGACATGACAAGAAATTCAGGGAGGTCGAGCAAAGGGAGGAAGGGGAAAAGTGGGTTCTGAAGCAAGTGGAGAAGTGAGCGGGACCCCTGTGATGTTAAGATTTCATTCTAGATGCAATCAAGTCATTTAAGAGTAGCAAGCACCAAGGTGAAATGACCCAATTGACACTTTTAGGTCATTGCTGTGATGAGCAGAGAACGGATTCCAGGCAGGAATGGATGTGGGAGGGACAGGCTAGAGCGTGTGGCTTGGGTAAGCACGTGGCAGGGGAAGTGGCAAATTCAAATTCTGATTTAGAGGTTAAGCTGCCAGGGCTTCCCGAGGCACTGATTGGGATTGGGGGAAAGAGAGAAATCAGGGGAATGAAGCCGGGTGTTGGGCCTGATCTGCACTGATGGACATGATCTGCACTGATGGACACAGCTGTTACTACGGGAGGAAATGCCTGCAAGAGGGGGTGGCGGGAAGGCATTTCAAGGGGAAAACCAGCAGTGTCTGCTTGGACTTCCTAGGTTTAAAATGTATATCGAAAGGAGGCTGCCACGTAAAGAGTCGAGTTTAAGAGTGCAGAGCTGGGACAAGCCCTTCCTTCCCGTTAGCTTAGGAGCATCTTCCTAAGT